>NC_134879.1:19501235-19503735 GCF_041734735.1 Babylonia areolata
CAGTAAAGAGTGGTAACTCTCTCCATTCACAAGGTACTCAACTTCAAGTCAATGCTGCTTTTGCTATTGATCAAGCTAGCACACAGGTAAATAAAAGGTACCGAGGAACAAACCCAGACACTTCTTCAGATAGGAAGTCCTTCTTCTATTATTCCAAGACTGGCATAGCCTTTTAACCCTGAATAAGCGACACAGAATATACAGAAGTGTCAGGGTTTGTTTCAGTGTACTTTTGTTTTCCCCCATGTGCTTGCTGAAGCGGTAGCATGAGCAGCATTGACTTGAAGTTATGTACCTTGTGAATAGCGAGAGCTACCACTCTTTACTATTTGTTAATTTTGTTTTTCTCCTGGCCTCATTGTTTATTCATTTTAACCCTCCAGAGAACTGTTGCGGGAGAAAGACGGATGGGAAGACATAATAAAACGATGGAATGACAACATTTCAGAATGGACGGGAACACCATTTGCACAGACCGAGGCTGTGGCACACAACCGACAGAGTTGACGAACAGTTGTCCCGTTAGACTGACCCAGTAACCCTTCACAGAAATAATGGAGGAGAAGAAGAAAACGACAGAGGAACAGACCCCAAAGTCTACGTTTTCCTCGCGTTTGAGGAAAAGAAAAGAAAAAAGTCTACCAGCCATTCAAACAACCATCCGACTTACCAGTTCAACAGCCGATCTACTGATCAAACAACAAAGGCTTCCCTATATCTGTGTAGTTTCCCTTCTTTCTGCACGTGCTTTGCAGTCGCTGAAACATTGAAATGTCTACTTTAGGCCAGACTTAGCGTATTGATTTTGCTTTCCTCTACTATCATTGAGCGCCATTAACTTCACGGATAGAATTCGATCAAGAAGAAAGACCATCCATTAGACCATTAATGCACAGGATGCTTCAGAGACCCTGGGACCCATGACCAGAAAGCACAAAGACTGGTTTGATGAAAACTGTGAGGAAATCAAGCAGCTTCTGGATGAGAAACGCCGTCTGCATCAAGCCCACCTGAGCAACCCAAAGTCCACATCAAAAAAGGATGCGTACAATGCCATCCGCAGGACTGTTCAGCAAAAGTTACGTCAGATGCAGGATAAGTGGTTGAGCGACAAAGCCGATGAGATCCAGGGATATGCTGACAGGCACGATATGAAGAGGTTCTATGATGCCTTAAAAGAAGTCTACGGTCCCACATCCTCAGGATCATCCCCCCTCCTCAGTGCAGATGGGAATACCTTGATCACCGAGAAGGAGAAAATGCTCAAACGCTGGGCTGAGCACTTCAACAGTGTCTTAAATCGCCCTTCCTCCATAAATGATGAAGCCATAGACCGGCTCCCACAAGTCCCCATCAACGAAGCACTGGACGATCCGCCAACACTTCTTGAGACCCAGAAAGCAATCCGTCTGCTATCCAGTGGCAAAGCACCTGGCTCAGACTCCATACCAGCAGAGGTCTACAAGGATGGAGGCACTGTGCTGACTGAGAAGCTCCATCAGCTGTACTCACTCATGTGGAAAGAAGAGACGATCCCCCAGGATTTCAAAGATGCATCTATCATTCACCTGTACAAGCGAAAGGGGAACCGGCAAGCCTGTGATAACCATCGGGGCATTTCCTTGCTCTCTATCGCAGGCAAGATACTTGCCAGGATCTTACTAAACCGCCTCACAGCACACCTTGACCAAGGTCATTTGCCTGAGAGCCAATGTGGATTCCGGAAAGAGCGTGGAACCACCGACATGGTGTTTGCTGCAAGGCAGCTGCAAGAGAAATGTCAGGAGCAAAATGCTGCTCTGTTCTCCACCTATGTTGACCTCACTAAAGCCTTCGACACCGTGAGTAGAGAGGGACTGTGGAAGATCATGGCCAAGTACGGATGCCCTCGGAAATTTATTTCCTTGGTCAGCCAATTCCATGAAGGCATGCAGGCTCGAGTCCAGGACAATGGTGAAACATCTGCTGCTTTTCCTGTCACAAATGGTGTCAAGCAAGGCTGCGTCCTGGCTCCAACACTGTTCAGCCTCATGTTCTCTGCAGTGCTTACTGATGCCTTCAGAGATGGCGATGTTGGAATTGGCCTAAAGTACCGAACAGATGGCAAGCTGTTTAACCTCAGAAGGCTTCAAGCAAAAACGAAGGTCATGACAGACATCATCAGAGACTTTTTGTTTGCTGATGATTGTGCCCTCAACGCTGGATCTGAAGCTGACATGCAACTCAGCGTGGACAAATTTGCCACTGCCAGCAGGAACTTCGGCCTTACCATCAGCACGAGGAAAACTGAAGTTCTCCATCAGCCAGCCCCAGGGAAACCCTACGTTGAGCCCAACATCACAGTCAACGGTCAGAGACTCAGTGTGGTGGAGCGGTTCACATACCTTGGCAGCACATTGTCACAAAATGCGACCATTGACGATGAAGTGAACATCAGGATTGCAAGAGCAAGCGCAACTTTTGGTAGACTCTATGCAAATGTCTGGAACAGAAGAGGCAT
>NC_134879.1:19511235-19518735 GCF_041734735.1 Babylonia areolata
TTAGAAAAAGCTTTTATATCTGCACATTAATGCACAGCCTCCATGGTGGTTTTTTTTTTCTGTTCTGCCTTTCCTTCCTTCCTCCCTTCCGTTGAGTGATCACAGTCAATACCTGACTATTCTATCACTGAATAAAAGGGGGTCTGCGGAAGATACATTTAGGTCTACATAGGTTTCTTAAAAAAAAAGAAGAAATAAATAAAAAAAGGTATATTCTGGTATTTATATCCTGGAGACCATCGACACAAAGGTGTCGACTGAGCTGGCCTCCACAGCTCTCTGGGGCAAGGCGTTCCAATCCCGGATGGTACGTGGGAGGAAACCAGCCTGCCTGTATCGAGTTGCGCCGCAGATTTGCTCCAGCTGCTCAGTGTGGGTGCGTCGCAGTCGTGGTGGTGGTGGTACCAGTTTTTCTTTCAGCGAATCCATGCTTACGTAATATTGTTTGATTTTATACAGCATGGTCAGTCTGGCTGTTTGGCGGCGTTGTTGCAGGGAGGGCCATCCAAGGTCCAGCTTTCAACAAAAATGGTAGACACACTGAGGCCAGGTTCACTCAGCGTGGATAAACCGACAGAGAGACTGTCACTAAAAAAAAAGAAGAAAAAAAAACGAAAGAAAAAAAAAAGAAAAAAAAAAAAAAAGGGGGTGGGTGGGGGGTGGGGTGGGGTGGGGGGGGGGGGAACAAACATACGATCTCTTTCCGTTGTTAAACGATTATCGTTGTCATTCGTGCCACTGTGACAGTGGCCCACATCAATCGATCCCAGCAGACACGACCGACTGTTGATGCACAAAAGGCCCGCACTATGCTTGTCCCCCGTCTCTATACCCCCTCTGTCACAGGGCTGCTCGGTTGGCTGATTGCTTTTTTTGATGTTGTTGTTGTAATAGTCTGTTTATCGCCTGAATCATGCTGAGTAGAGAATATTATCACTTTATAACCCAGTAAAAAATATGTATCAACAGAACCATTGGAAATCAAGAGCGAAGAAGAACGTTAATTCTATAAGGACAGGCCTGTTTTCTCCCTTTCTTTCCCCCACAGAGACCTCATTTGATGTCCAGTGGGTATTCTGAATGGCCCAGCCTGTAGCTTTCGTTGTTAGAAATGCGGTATTCTTGTCTTCATCCACCTCTTCAGTGTGAGGACCTTCCGCTTGTAACATGTTAATCATGTCAGAAGCGTTGAACCGCTGTCCTCGTCGCCTTTCTTTCTTTCCTTCTTTTGTTTGTTTGTTGTTGTTGTCGTCCGTACAGAGAGAGTTAAAAACAACAACAACAACATCTAGTTGCCTATGTTGACGACGCAAGACTAAAATGAATAAGAGATTATCACTAATGTCTATTTTTAAAAAAGTAGAAGAAAAGAATGCCATTTGTGTAGCGCATTTCTCTGAGTTATTCATACTCAATGCGCTGATCACCCAATCACATACAGTCATACCCGAAAATGACTAACCCACCCTCAACCATATACACACAGCACCCATGAATAGAAAGCAGCTCAAATTAACAGCGGAGAAAACAGAACAGATGAGATTTTAACAGGATCTGGGATTTGAACAGACGGAGTGTTGGTTACAACAAAGTTACACACACACAGAGGGGGGGGGGGGGGGGGGGGGGGGGGGGGGGGGGAGAGAGAGAACAAAGGAAAGTTTCATAGTTTTATCTTGAGAGAGAGAGAGAGAGAGAGAGAGAGAGAGAGATTACAACTGTGTGACAGAACGACTCGTCGTGTCGATACGAACAAAGATGGGGCAGCACTACCGTTGTACCACAAAACACAGGGAAGGACTGGGGAGGAGGAGATAACGGACGAGGAGGAAGGAGAGGTGAAGTGGACAGGAGAGGTGGTGGTGAGGGGGTGGGAGAGGAGAGGGGAGGGGACAGATGGTGGTGAGGAGGTGTTGAGGAGAAGGGGAAGATGGTGGTGAGGAGGGGGTGATGGTGAGGAGGTGTTGAGGGTGTGGGGGAGGGCAGGGGGGAAATGGTGGTGAGGAGGTGGGCAGGCAAGGGGGTGAGGAATGTTGGGGGGAGGGGAGGGGGAGATGGTGGTGAGGGTGTGGGGGAGGAGATAGGGAGATGGTGGTGAGGAGGGGGTGGTGTAGGGGAGGGGGGAGTTGTTGGTGGTGAGGGGGCGGGAGAGGGCAGGGGAAAATGAGGTGGGTGTGGAGGCTGGGTTGGAAGTAGGGATCTGGGACGGAAAGCAGTCAGCCTAGAAGCCAGCAGACAAACAGTAACAAACAGCCAGCCTGACACTCGTTAGTATTCTCCTGGCAACCGAACCGAGACTGAAACTGGAACAATTCAGCACAAAGCGAACTGCTGGTCCAGATAGCATGCACGTCATTGATTGTTGGCAGTCAAGTCTCCATCAGTTTACAAAATCTCAAAACGCCAGCAACCAACTGGGTACATAATTTATGAACGCTTGTTTCTCACTGCAAGCTCGGAAAAAAAAAACCCAAACAAACCCAAAATAAAACAAAACAAACAAACAAACAAAAAACGAAAACAAAACAAAACAAAACACAAACAACAACAACAACAACAACAAAAACACACAAAAACAACAACACACCAACCCCACCTCCCCCCACACACACACACAAAAGCCAACAACGCCCCTCAAACGCCGGTGTAGCGGTCTGTTCTAACCCACGGTGGTTTTTACCCTGGCGTCAGATCAAGCTGACTCAATTAACCCCGGCGTCTTTGTTCACTAGCTTGGAGTAAAAACCCTGGGGGTGAACTTCAACTAGTCAGAACTGACACCCCCCGACCCCCCCCCCGACCCCCCCGCCCCGACTCCCCAGTTGGCTTTCCCCCTCTCGTAATGGACATGCGAACCATTCCAAGCTCGCTGGAAATAAATTAACCAGGGGAATAAATTTGATTCAGAATTGACCTACCTCCCCCAATTAGCTGACATTGTAAAACTTCCAGTGAAATGGGGAGGGGTCATGGGGGTGGGTGGGGGTGGGGGTGGGGCAGGGGGGGGGGGTTAAATCTGTAGAAAAGGAATTATTTCCATGTAGGGGGTGAGGGTGGGGGTGGATGTGTCGAACTTGACTTGCCGCAAATGACCCCCCCCGGGGTAAAATCCCAGCAGGGTGTAGTTTGAAACTGTTGCACCGGTTTTGTTGTCGGGCGAGTTACTAACAACATCAGTCAAGCGAAGCGCGGATTTCCATGTGAAAAGGGTCCGCTAGTATTGATGAAAGATCTGCGTTGTTTTACCTTTTTGCAGAGCGTTTAAAAACATTCATATGTGTTCGTTCTTTCTTTTCTATGTATGGCTCATGTGTGTACATAGGGTGTGGGGGTCGTATACAGGAATTTTCCCAGTAAGGTTTAGCGTCACCCATGAATAAAGAAATGTGAAATCAAACAACACACACACACACACACACGAAAATCAAGCTATCATCAGGTATGCATGACACCAGACCACACGTCATGAGTATTACTTTATCCTCGTTGTTACGTAAGACCATGTCCTAAGCAACAATCGAATTTTTTTTTAAACAGATATTTTCCTCACGGCTTTTTTTTTCTTTCTCTCGAGCGGCCCTGTTACATGTATGTATGTATGTTTGTATGTATGTATGTATGTGTGGGTGGGTATAAGTATACGTCTTACTCTCTCTCATTCAAAGATTGATTTATTGCTTCATACAAAGAAAATTGGCACTGTAAAATAGAAAACACTGAGAAATATAGATAGTTTTATATTTTTAAAAGTATATTTCAAGCAGCAGAAAGATATATATATATATATATATATATATATATATATATATATATCACAGTCGTGACCAGCAAGTGGCATTGAACAAGTCTCGCCATATTTAGGTCGAGAACGACTGGATTAATTGCTTTTAAAACAGTGGGTTCAAACTGATCCCTCGACACTCTCCCCTTGTGTGGTCATTTAAGGGAGGATGAGTTACATTTCTTGTTTTGTTGTAAAGCCTATCAAATCAAATCAAATCAAAAACACTTTATTAATCCACATGGAAATTAAGTTGTGCAATCACAGGCTCATTGTAAACACTGGCATAAAATCATGCGCAACATAAGAAGAGATTAAAACTAGTCAAATAAGAATTCCCAATAGCTGACGATATACTAACACCCCCCCCCGCCCCCCTACACACACACACATACTCATGTTAAGACAATAGGGTATTGCACAACAATATTAACAAATGAAAACATCCAACAAAAAAGGGTATAAGATTACTAAAAATGACATGCGCGCGCACACACACACACACACACACACACACACATGCACACACACGTTAAGACCATAAGGTATTGTACAACAATACATAAATAAAAACATCAAGGGAATAAAACGTATATACAAGTAAAATGCGCGCGCACACACACACACACACACACACACACATGATGATATTCGTGAAAAAATATGTTGTCTTGAATACAAATTTAGCAAAGAATGAAGATACTTTTGGAGTGCTTTAATATAAATAAGGGAACATTAGTACAGTCATTTGCTAAGTATATTGCCGAAGCGATTAACCATCGACGAAAAACATCAAATTAGTACCCGGTGTTGTTCATAGAGAAAATTAGATTATATGTTGACAGCATGCTTTGGAACACGTATACGTATTTCCTTCTTCGCACCATATTACTTTGAATAGATGGTCGAAACTGCAATTATTTTTACAAATTGATTGTTGATGATAACTAGCTCTGGATTTTGTTCTGATCAGTAGAATCAATATTGTTATATGTTATTTGCAGAAGTATCCCCATGTCGTAACGGCTTGTAAAGCTATTAACATTAAAGTTTTAGGCGTTCTCTATCTAGGTCTATATGTACGTATGTATTATGATATTTATGTGTACGTTCGCATTTACTTACTTTCCTACGAACACCAACAACAAAAAATCCGTTTCTTCTTTCCCAACCAATCTAGAGTTTCAAGGCTTCTCAGAACTGCTACAGAGCTTACCTGAGGACGTTGCTATGGAAACCGGAAGGTCGTCGCCTTAGCGACGTGGGTCACGTGGGGCAGGACAGACAGCTGCACATGGCACAGGACCAAGAGGTGTTCCCTAACGTCAAGTTTGGCCTCAACAACCGCAAGTTTGTCGTGGCTACTTTACCGGTAAGACACACACACACAGACCTATCTATCTATCAATATGCATATATGACACAATTTCAAAAGATGAAATAACAATGATATTAGCATTATAGCACTAACGATATTAGAAATATCTTATGTCAAGCTTTTGAAACAGTCGTCGATGGATGCAGTGCTATGTCGTACAGCGTTGTGGAGTAAACATGTGAGATTTTGCTCTAACATTGTGTGACCCTGTGTGTGTGTGTGTGTGTGTGTGTGATTTCAGTGGCCCTCATTCATAGAAAGAACAGGAAACGGGAGCTACGTAGGCCTGTGCGTGGATCTACTTCGTCAGTTGCAGGTCTCTCTCAACTTCAGGTGAAGAAAAAAAAAATTACCCTAATATTTCAGTCGTACATGTGTGTTAGTATACGTTTCACTGTTCATGAGTGTGAGTAAGTGAGTGAGTGAGTGAGAGAGAGAGAGAGTGTGTGTGTTTACGCGCGCGCGCGCGCGTGTGTGTGTGTGTGTACAGGTGCGTGTGTGGGGGCGGGGCGCGTGTGCGCTTATGCTCTGATTGTCTGAACGCTTTATGGAAGTTTGCATTTACTGTTGCGTGTACACCTGTTTGTGTGTCTGAAGATGAGAGAGAGAGAGAGAGAGAGAGAAAGAGAGAGACACAGAGAAAGATTGAGAGACACACAGAGAGACAATGACAATGACAAATGTTTTATTGAGGGTAAAATGGATAAGCTGGAAGCTTCTTTACACCATGCCCTCACACACGCATACACACACATACACACATTGTAATAAATGAAATAAGTATGAATAATAAATGACAAAGAACAAACCAAATAGATAATAATAGTCACATAAATGGTGAATCAAAGACTACAGCGAGAGACAGAGAGAGAGACAGAGAGAGAGAGAGACAGACAGACTAAGATTGGGATTTGTCTGCCCACATCGACAATTTTCACGATCCCTGTAACTGTCAAGCACGTGTGTGGTGCCATTATCCTCGAACTGCTGTTATCTTTGCTTGCAGACGGGCAATAATAACGGTTCCCCGCTCAATCTTCAGCCGAGTGACGTAAAGTGCCGATGCAATAGTTTTTGTCGTCAGCACTCGTTCTAAAGCATACCATGGAGGTGATAGTCATCTGTTACACTGAGCGACGAGATCTATTCAAGAGAAGCTCAGTACAGAGTAAATTCAGGCGTTCTGCACTCAGGCAGGAAAGTTCACATCAGTTCAAGCCCCGAGGGAAAATACATTAAGATAAAATGAAGTAAAATATGATGCATAAATAGATAAGTAATTGAATCAATTAATTTCCCAGCGAGTGACGTGGTGCCAGCTGGGGAGTGCTCATTGTCTTTTGGAAGTATCGACTGAGGTTTTGTTTTTTAAATTCATAATTATTTCGCTCTGTTTTGTCGTTTATATTAACTCTGATAACAAAACTCTGGAACAACCTTCCTTATCATATCCGTGCATCTGATTCTATTTCTGCTTTTCGCTCACCACTAAAGACTCATATCGATAAGTAATCTCAGCTTCCTTTTCTCCAACACCACCCATGTCAGCTAACTTTGGATGTATGTACAGTGGGAAAGGGAGAGTGTGAGTGGGTGGAGGATTTTTTTTGAGAAAGAGTGGCCATGAATGTTTTATGTTACTTGTAATATTTTTCTTTCATGTAAAGCGCCCTGAGCTCTTAGTGAGAAAGGGCGCTATATAAATGTACATTATTATTATTATTATTATTAAAAAGACGTACCGGTCAGTTCCACATTGATTCCTTATTAATTAGACATACGATTCGTGCAGTTCAACATTTTTTTTTAGGATAACGGCAATGTTTGAGGTTAACGGCACCACACGTGTGTGTGTGTGTGTGTGTGTGTGTGTGTGATGGTAACGGTGGGTGAAACACGAAATGACACCCACCCACCTACACACACTCTCACCCTCCGCACCCCACACACGCGCACCTACAGACACACACACACACACACACACACACACGGACGTGCATACAAACACATGAAATACATGTGTGTGTGTGTGTGTGTGTGTGTGTGTGTGTGTGTGCGCGCGCGCGCGTGCGTGCGTGCATATATATATATATATATGTGTATAATATATATATATATATATATATAATATATATATATATATATATATATATATATATATATATGTGTGTGTGTGTGTGTGTGTGTGACAGCTTTGAGTGGGTGGAGCCAGAGGACCAGCAGTGGGGCGTGCTGACCCCCAACAACACCTGGACAGGGCTGGTGGGAATGCTGGAGAGAAAGGTATGGAAGACAACACCGCTAACAACATTAGTGTCCAGGTGTAGGGGAACAACATCGT
>NC_134879.1:19523735-19541235 GCF_041734735.1 Babylonia areolata
TTTGGTTTCTGTGTGTCTTGGCGAAGGCTCTCGAAGCTTAGGAGCGCGCTGACTTGATGTGCAGGTCAGACATTGCTTCCTTTCTTCTTTTTTTTTTAAGCAGCTGCGGTGTAGATTATATAGGTGTGTCCGTGCGCTTCGACACCCCATTGAAACTGAAACTGTTGCGGACGAAGAGGGTCAGTGACCACTTATCATTAAGTAACGTTATTGTTGACGACTTCTTATAGCCGAAGAAGAAGTGGGCATTTTGCTGTGGTGTGTTATGGCATTTTGGAAACAGCCGTCCCGGTAGGTCATGGCTATAACGTGCGTGACTGCGTGACTGATTGACCGGTAGAGTGACTTACTGAGTGACTGACAGATTGACTTACTGAGTGACTGACAGATTGACTGACAGTGACTTACTGAGTGACTGACAGATTGACTGACAGATTGACTTACTGAGTGACCGACAGAGTGACTTAACTGAGTGACTGACAAATTGACTGACAGATTGACTGACAGAGTGACTGACACATTGACTGACAGAGTGGCTGACAGAGTGACTGACAGACAGAGTGACTGACAGACAGAGTGACTGAGAGAGTGACTGACTGACAGAGTGGCTGACAGAGTGACTGACAGACTGACTGACAGAGAGTGACTGACTGACAGATTGACTGACAGAGTGACTGACTGACAGATTGACTGACAGAGTGACTGACAGAGTGACTGACTGACAGATTGACTGACAGAGTGACTGACTGACAGATTGACTGACAGAGAGCGACTGACTGACAGATTGACTGACAGAGTGACTGACTGACAGAGTGACTGACAGAGTGACTGACAGAGTGACTGACTGACAGATTGACTGACAGAGTGACTGACAGAGTGACTGATTGACAGAGTGACTGACAGAGTGACTGACAGAGTGACTGACAGAGTGACAGAGTGACTGACAGAGTGACTGACAGAGTGACAGAGTGACTGACAGAGTGGCTGACGGAGTGACCGAGTGTCGTGCTGTGCTGTCCCCACAGGTGCACATGTTCATCTGGATCTCCCTGCTGAGCGTGACGGTGGTGACCTTCCTGCTGGAGCTGGTCAACCCCTTCTACCGCACCAACACCAAGGCCATGCTGCACCTAGGGGACATGTTCTGGTACATGTTCGGCGCCCTCCTCACACAAGGTACCCCGCGCCTGTCCCCCCTACCCCCCCATTCGCCCCCCACCCCCTTGATCACCGTACTGACATGTTCTGGTACATGTTCGGCGCCCTCCTCACACAGGTTAACTCCCCCTCCTACCCCCACACCCCCCTGATCACCGCCCTGACATGTTCTGGTACATGTTCGGTGCCCTCCTCACACAAGGTACCCTCCCCACCCCCATCCCCCTTATCACCGTACTGACATGTTCTGGTACATGTTCGGTGCCCTCCTCACACAAGGTACCCCCCCTCACCCTCCCCACGACCACCTTACCTCCCTGGTCACTGCGTTGACATGTTATGGTACATGCTTGGCGCCCTCCTCACTCACGGTAACTCGCCCCTCCCTCCGCCTCCCCCCCACACCCCCTCCCTGTTCAGCGCACTGACATGATCTGGTACATGTTCCTCGCCCTCCTCACACAAGGTACCCTCCCCTCACCCCACCCCCGCACCCCCCTGTTCACCGCACTGACATGTTCTGGTACATGTTCGGTGACCGTCTCACACAGGGTAACTCCCCCCTCCCCTCCCCCCTGTTCACCGCACTGACATGTTCTGGTGTATGTTCGGCGCCCTCTTCACACAAGGTAACCCACCCCCCACCATCTTACCTCCCTAGTCACTGCACTGAAATGTTCTGGTACATGTTTGGCGTCCTCCTCACACAAGGTACCCTCTTCCCCCCCCACCCCCACGCCCCCCTGATCACCGTACTGAATGTTCTGGTACATGTTTGGCGTCCTCCTCACACAAGGTACCCCGCCCCTGCCCCCCTCCCCACCCATTCCCCCCTGATCACCGCACTGACATGTTCTGTACATGTTAGGCGCCCTCCTCACACAAAGTACCACCTCCCACCCAATCCCTGATCACCGCGGTGACAGTTAGGGCATTGTACCAACGGCCATGATGGTGGTCTTTGCGATGATCCATGATAGTGATGGTGATGATTTTTGATGATAATCTGTGGTAGTGATGGTGAGATTTGATGATATTCCCTTGATGGACGGTTTGGGCATTGCACCGATGGCAATGATGGTCTTTAATGATAATCTTGGTTGGTGATGGTGATATTTGATTGATGATATTCTGTGATGGTGACGGTTATATTTGATGATTATCTGTCATGGTGATGGTGATATTTGATTGATGATAATCTGTCATGACGATGGTGAGTTTTGATGATGATGGTGATTTTTTTTCCTGGTAATCTTTGATAATGATGGTGATTTCTGATGGTGATGGTGATTTTTTGATGATGATCATTGATGGTTTTTACGATCTTTGAGGATGATCTTTGATGTTGACGGCAATCGTTTATGATGGTCTTTGATAGTGACGATGATAAACTTTGCTGGTGACGAAGGTCTTTGATGGTGATGATGATGATCTTTGCCGGGGACGATCGTCTTTGATGTTGACGATGATGAACTTTGCTGGTGACGAGGGTGTTTGATGGTGACGATGTTCTTTGGTGTCACTGATGATGACATCTGATGATGTATGATGATGATTCCCTTTGATGGCTATCTTTAGTGAGGCTGATGATGACTCCCAATGACGAAGATGTTCTTTGATGGTGATGATGATCTTCACTTTTAACTCTGTCTTTAGTTAGAATACCAACTGAACAGTAATTTGTTTTTCGTGGTGATCAGTTGGTCTTGTACAGCAGTATATCAGATACGTTTTCTGAGCCAGATTGGATGTGTATTCTTTTTACTGTTTTAATACTTTTTTTGTGTCATTAAAAAGAACACATTCGAGTCTCTTATTCTCTTTATCTCTGTCTGCCTTTGACTGTTTCTGTCTCTCTATCTCCCCAACCCTCTCACTATGTGTATCTTTCTCTGTCTCCACCTCTCTGTCTGTCTGTATCAACGTCTGTCTCTGTCTCCCTGTGTCTGTCTGCCTGTCTCTATCGGTCTGTCTGTACCTATATATATATATATCTCCTTTCTCTCTGTAACTGTGTTTGTTTTTGTTTCTCTGCCTGTCTACATCTCTCTATCCCTCTGTGCCTCCTCTGTGTATGTTTCTATCCCTGTGTCTGTCTGTCTGTCTGTGACTCTCTGAATCTCTCTCACATGACTGTCACTCACAGGCGGAGCACGGTTGCCAGACTCGCAGACCGGACGCACCATGGTGTCCGCATTCTGGCTGTTTTCCATTGTCATGGCAGCAATTTACGGGTATGTGTGTGTGTGTGTGTGTGTGTGTGTGTGTGTGTGTGTGCGTGCGCGTGCGCGTGTGCGTGCGTGCGTGTGTGTTTGAGACAGAGAGAAAGAAAGGGGGAGGGATGGAACGGAGAGAGGGGGTTGGGGGTGGGGTGCAGGGGGAGAGAGATCCTTCCTTTCATTTTATGTGCTTAATTCTTTTTATTGTTGTTGTTGTTGTTGTTTTGGTTTTTTTTAGCACTTTAGACGTTTTTACGGTACAACATGTGCTTGTGTGTGTATGTGTGTGTGTGTGTGTGTGTGTGTGTGTACGCACGCCCGTGTTTGCGTGTGTGTGCGTGCGCGTGTTTGTGTGTGTGTGTGTGTGTGTGTGTGTGTGTGTGTGTGTGTGTGTGCGTGGGTGTTTGCGTGTCTGTGTATGTTCGCGCCCGCGCGCTTTTGTTCGGCTGCCTGGTTGCTTGCGCGCATGTGTACGTGAGTGTGTATGTGCGCCCGCGTGCTTGCGTGTACCTGTGTATTTGTGTATGTCCGCAGCGGCAACCTGATCGCCTTTCTGACCGTGTCAATAGACAGTCCGCCCTTCGATACCCTGAGGGAAATGGTGGAACAGGACGAGTACATCTGGGGCACCCTGGGTGGTACCTTCTTCCTGACCCTGTTTGAGGTGAGGGAGGGAGAGGAGGGGGTGGGAGGGAGCAGAAAAAAGGGGGGGAGAGAACTGTTTTGTAGAAGGCCTTCAAATGTGCAAAGTCCGTCTTGTAATATTTCGTCGTACAACCACGCTAGTTCACATTAAAGAAATGGAGAGAGAGGGAGAGAGAGAGAGAGAGAGAGAGAGAGAGGTGCCTTCTTCCTGACTCTTAGGTGAGGGAGAGAAGAAGGTTTGTGGGGGAGAGAGAGGGAGAGAGAGAGAGGTGCTGGCGGTGGGAGGAATTTGAGGTGGCGGAAAGAGAATGACAGGGGATATGAGAAGCGTATATATATGTTTGTGTGCGCGCGCACGTGTGTGTGTGTGTGTATGCGCGCGCGCGTTTGAGTACGTCTGTGTGCTTGTGTACGTGCGTGCGTGCGTGCGTGCGCGCGCGCGCGCGCGCGCGCGCGTGTGTGTGTGTGTGTGTGTGTGTGTGTCCCAGGTAATGTGTTTATTTTTGGTTGTTGTATTACACCCATGTATACGTTTACGACTGTATATTTTGTTTGTTTTTCAAACTATTTTTTTAATTGTTTGTCGCTTGTCCTTCGAGACGCCTTTTAACAAAACGATAAGAGAGAGAGAGAGAGAGAGAGAGAGAGAGAGAGAGAGAGAGATTTACCATTTGCTATTTCAGATATAGGCATGAATTATGTGCCGTGATCACTGCATTTTCGAGATGTCCTGTTTGACCAATTTGCTGTTGTGTTACAATGAGTGGAAGTATACCTACCTTGCTGATCCTTATTCATCAAAGGGGACACAAAGTGGTTTGGCGTTATGGCTTACATGAGTAGATTTTAGATAGTTTTTGCTCGTCCAATACCCTTTAAAGCAAATAAATGTGTATGTTGAGATAAAAAATATCAGATGTGATGCCTCCAGGAATCGTGGAGACCACAATTTTTCTTCATGTTTTGAGGTCATAAAGACGGAAAGTCGCTTTCGCTTTAGGCTGACTTGCGAAGCAGATCGAAACGAATTCGATTAAAAATACTGTGCTAGGACATTCCAAAAGAAAAGAAAGAAAAAATACTGTGCTGGGACATTCCAAAAGAAAAGAAAAAAAGATACCGTGCAAGAACTTTCCGAAAGAAAAGGGGAAAAATGTGCAAGGACTATCCAAAATAAAAGAAAATTTTTTTTTGCAAGGACAGCGTTGGAATGGATTTTGGTTTAGTTCCTTATCGTACTGAACCGAGTTCACGGAAGAGAGCGTTAAAACAAGCTGCTGGAACATCAACAACACAGATAAAAGTTTTGGATGCCCCGTTTGCCAACTCCACCGTGCTCGAAGAAAGCACATGTTGTAGAGACAATGATATGGCTGTCTCAGCTTTTGAAAACAATGAATGTGATGGGCCTGCAGTTTGAATCACATAACATCCCGTCGATCGTTTCCCACAGTTGTTCTAAACTAAGCAGACCTCTGGAAGTTGGCTTTGAGCACAGTCGCAGTGACGACCACAATTGACCTGTTTTTATTTCCTCCACTGAGATCCAATCCCTATATGGCAGCGCCCTGTGTTGCGCCAAGCTGATAGTTTAAATCAACATAATTGCTTTAATTCGCAAATGTGTTCAGTTTAACGCATGGTTATGTAATTATCTAACAATTTGTCAGGTTAAAATTTTTTTTATTTATTTGGCATGATGCTATATCACTCCGTGTCCCCTTTAACGATACCCCGTGGCGGAGTCCGTTAGGTGTTGGACTTCTCATCCAGTGGACACCAGTAATCAGGCTTCGGGGTCCCAATTCGGCATAGTTTGGTGTCACTGGGAAAGGGACTTTACTCCGATTTTCCTCACTTCACTCAAGTGTGAATGGGTACCTGACTTTGGTTGGGGAAGGTTAAAACAGCGGAAAGAGAGGATTGGGCCCCACCTTATTATGCCGAGTCCTAGACACAGTGGATATGAATTCACTTTCTCAATGGCCGTAAAAGGCAATACCTTTAACCTTTAACATTGACCCCATGAAAAATTCCAATGCTGATTTCTGAGACAAACTGATCAAGCTGCAACTGTTGAGAGTTAGAATGTTAGTAGCTGTGCCAGAACACTTGTTAATATTTTGCAAAATACCTTTAAGGTTGTTTGATTCTCTGTCAAGCGACAGTACCTATATATTGTATACAGTACTACTTATCAGTATCTAAAAATAGTACGGAAACATTTCCTTCTTAAAACAGACAAAGGTAAACGACTTCAAGACAGCGCTACTTAGCGTTTCTCACCACCATCTTGCTAACTGATAAATAAAAGGCATAGAAAAAAAGAACAGAGGGAATTCCCGAAGTTGTGTGTCTTTGTCTATGAAAAGGCACAGAGTTGTGTGTCTTTATCCATTTGAGGAGGTAAAGATTGTTCCACTTTTTTTGTTTTGTTCGCCGTTTAATCCTCCTGGTATTCGCACGATATCAACACCTCAGCTTTTGTCTTTGTTGCTCTGTTCGCAGTCGCGGACGGTAGGAGATGTGAAGCACGAAAGAGACCTGGTGGCAATGAAAAGATTGCAGTATTTTCAGGTGTTCTGAAAGAAAACCCCAGTAATTCTGCATGACTGTTGTGTTTTCACTTTGGCTTTGGGTAGCATGCATGTTTCTTCATGCTTTGCCAAGCTAAGCTTCTTCCACTAGGCATGCTGCAGCTTAATTAGACAAGCTTGTAGATTTTTTTTTAATCAAACATGGCCTCTCATATTTAGACCCCAAACGTTATTCATAGAAAGCTAAGAAAATGTAACATTAAACGATGGTTCAATATAAGAAAACTGTTTGGAAAAAAGTGAGGAAATGGCTGCAGGAAGAAGCGAAAGAGTATGAGGAGATGAATGGGGAAGGCAAGAAGAAGAAGAAGAAGAAGAAGAAGAAGAAGAAATTTTGGTAACGGTACGAGCAGAAAGAGATGAATAGATAGAAAGAAATCTAAGGTGAAGCAACACAACTAACAAAAAAACCCAGCAGTTATTGAGGAACTTGGCGTTACTTGTGCCAGACGACGATAAAAGGGGAAGATGATGAACAAGTCAAGGTGATAGTAACTGCACCTGAATAAGGTGAGACTGAGTAAGCGACCACTGATAGTCTTTGCAAAATCAGAACCAGAAAAACAGGAGGGGAACAAAAGAGCAGTAGTTGTTGGTGTAATCCGCAGCAGCAGCAAATTAGAATTCATCATTTTTGACACCATTATCGTTATCATTATTATCGTTTTAAACTAGAGACTGCAGAACTGGGAAGAACAAAAAGCAGAGGAAGAAGGAATACGAAAAAGCAGGCTTTTTCAGTCATGCAAAACACTAAGGCAGCTTCACAATGGTCTATCTCAACCCGATGTTCGTCTGTCTTCGCACGCAATCCTACCCTCGATAGCCTTGCAACAACAGAGACAGATGGAAAGGTGGAAGTCAGCCTAGACAGTACAGGAAATGGTGTAGTTAAACAGGAAATGGCATGGGTAAAGCAGGAAGTAACAGAGATAAAAACAGGAAATGACCTGGAAATGACTGGAAGTGACACAGATAAAGCAAGAAGTTGCGTGGATGAAACAGAAAGTGATATGGCAAAAACAGGAAGTGGCGTGGATAAGAGAGGAAGTGATATTTATAAAACAGAAAGTGCCATTGATAAGCAGGAAAAGCCATGGACAAGCAGTAATTGAAGCAAGTTAAGGAGTTGATCATTTGGACAAAGTAATAAGCAAATCAGGTATAACAATATCTGTCACTGATGAAATACCATAAACAAAAATAGGATGCAACATAGATAAAAAGCGGATACAACATAGATAAAACAGAAAGTGACAGAGGGAGGAGGAATTCTGTGTAATATTTAGTCACATACACAGGTGACACTAGAAATAAGGGTGAAACCGGAAATGACGTGGATGTCACAGAAGTGACGGATACAAAGTGGGACGGGTGAAAGGTGAAGCAAGAAGGAATGAGTAAAACAGTTGACGATACGAAATTATCAGTACAATACTGAAAGAGAGATAAATCATGCTTGTGAAGAACTAGACAAAACTCGGGACCTATGCCACACTGTATACATACTTACATAGATACCGCATTGAACATTGAGACTCTCCCTGTCTCCCTCTCCCCTCTATTTTTTTTTCTCTCTCTCCCCACTTTTCTCTCTGTGCTTCTGTTGTCCTTGCCCTCTCTTCGTCAATGTATGTCTGTCTTTCTATCAATCTCTCTGTCTATCTGTCTGTCACTATCTCTGTCTCTGTTGATCGTTCGATTCGTGTTGCGTTTCTGGTTAACTTTGCTCCGTTAGAGGTGGCGATCTATTTTCGGTCGCGGTCAGCGAATGAACAAGGCCCTAGCCTGTCAAGCGGACGAAGCGATCAGCAGTTTAACTGGCTAGCGTAGATCCCTGACGGATGAAAAATAGAATGGATCTCCGCGCGACATGCAATCCTCCCATGTTTGTGTGTGTGTGTGTGTGTGTGTGTGTGTGTGTGTGTGTGTGTGTGTGTGTGTTGTGTTGTGTTGTGTGTGTGTGTGTGTGTGTGTGTGTGTGTGCTCGAATGCGTGCGTATGTGTGTGTCTGACGAATACGTGCATGTTCCATGCCTCATGTTAGTGCTTTTTTCCCCCAAACGATTCTCACAATGTTTCTTTCGTTTAATCAGTATGTTTTCTCAGTTTCAGTGTTATTCTTTTTTTTGCCCCACCCCCCCCTAACCCCCCAACCCCCCTTTTCTGTATAAAGTTACATGTTTTAACAATTTCGACGCTTCTTCTCATTTCCAACGATGAAATATATTATTGATGTGTTACGTTACGTTTATTTTTTCACCCATTATACTATTTATTGCGTTTTTCTTTCTTGATTTGCATTACTGAAACCTGCTGACGGTGTCTTAGTTTATGTGTGTGTGTGTGTGTGTGTGTGTGTGTGTGTCTTAGTTTGTGTATTTGTGTGCGTGAGTGCTTGCGTCCGCGCTTGCGTGTATGTTTGTATGTGTGTGTGCTTGCGTGCGTGTGTGTGTTTTTTAGAGGGAGGGAGAAGATTTTTATGACAGTTTTCAAACGAAGAAGAGAGAGAGAGAGAGAGAGAGAGAGAGAGAGAGAGAGAGAGAGAGAGAGAATTATTACGGACTGTAATGTAACTGGACGAATATATATATATATATATATATTATATTATATGTGTGTGTGTCTGTGTGTGTGGGTGTGGGTGTGTAAGAATGTGCGTGTAAGTGTGTTTGTGACGTTGCTGTCTAAAATGCGCGTTTATTTCAGAATATAGTATAAGGAATATCTGAAGCAAGCTAGCGGCCAAGCACGCTTTACGATCCGAGCAGTTAAACTGTCACCCATACAGCGACCAGAGGATTTTTTTTGATGATGTATTGTTCCTAGGCCTGCTAGCTGCATAAACCGCTGGCATCTGTAGACATCAGCATTTTTTCGCTTATTTTATCTTTTATTTTTTTCATTAAAAAAAAAAAAATCACAGGATCTGAAAACTTGTTAAAGTACTTTATCCAGTTGTGTATATATTGCATTGTACGAGCTTCACAGAGCGAATTCATCATTATCACTGTCTGCTAGCACCAATTTTGATTTTTAACGCCGACGCTCCGCCTCAAGAAAATAGCTGACGGGTAGAGGAGTGGGTGTAATAGGGTGCGTGGGGGTGGAGGAGGGATAGTGGGGCCCAGAAGATTGCCAGCACATTGGGATGGACTGTGACTGAAGTTCGCTGTCGTTTGTGTCTTTAAAATTGTACATACAGCTGCGTGAAAAAAGAAGAAAAATAAAGAAAAGAAAACAAACAAACAAAAAAACAACAAACAAAAAAACAGCAGGAAGCGAGGGAATCTAAGCACACTGGATGGAACCCCATAATCTCCACTATTTCCTCCCCCATCAGTGGACCCTGAATGGTGGTCTGGACGCTAGTCATTCGGATGAGACGATAAACCGAGGTCCCGTGTGCAGCATGCACTTAGCGTACGTAAAAGAACCCAAGGTAACAATCCACTTTGATAGGAAAACAAATGCAGGGGAGAAAAAAAGGGTAACAAAAACAGAAAAAAGAAAAGAAAAGAAAAAGGTGGCGCTCTCATTGTAGCGACGCGCTCCCCCTGGGAAGAGCAGGCCGAATTTCACCCAGACAAAAAGAACACTACAGTACAATACAATACAATACAATGCAGTCATCAGTATCGTCGTCGCCATTAGCAGAAGCAGTCGCAACAGCAGCAGTAGCAGCAACAACAAAAACAAACAAATTAGAAAAAACAACAACAACAAAACTTTTTAGTTGACGTTACCTGCACCAGCCCAGCTGTAAGTAAATGGACACACCTGTCTATCACCTCCTCCAACTCCTCATCTTCATCATCCTCATTCATCCTCATTGTCGTCGTTGTCGTCGTCATAATCATCAATATCTTCATACAAAATCATACAAACAAAATCTCTCTCTCTCTCTGTTTCAAACACGTCTCGCCACTTATATTTACAAAGCTTTCTAAACCAGAAATATGTAATTATCAATCATTGCCGTGTTATTTTCATACCACACATCTCAAAGTGTTAACCTCTATTGATATGGGTCAAAGGCCTAATCAATAAATATGTCAAGACTCAAGACTCTCTCTCTCTCTCTCTCACATACACACACACACACACTTACATATACACAAGCAGAAACAGACGCACATACACACACAAGCACACACATTCACATTCACACGCACACACACACGATGAAAACTGACACCCATTCATCCCCACAGAAGAGTCCCATCGACGTCTTTAAGAAGATCTGGAGGGGCCTGGATCGAGCGCGAGGCTCCGACCCGGACGTGGTGTCCGGTGACCCCGAGAGGCACCTGGCCAAGGTGAAGGCCGGTCACTACGCGTACATCGGCGACAAGTCGGCCATCAGCACGTGGCTGAAGACGGAGTGTGACCTCATCACCATCGAAGAGGAGTTCCTGCCCATGCAGTACGCCGTGGGCCTCATCAACAACTCGGACTACACCAGGCTCTTTTCCGACGAGTAAGTGCTCCAATGTCAGCTGTTAAGAATGTAGTATAGTCTGTCGTGTCCGATTATGATCATCAGAACAGCAGAGGAGGAAGTGCACTAGGCTCTTTTCCGACGAGTAAGTGCTCTTATGTCAGCTGTTAAGAATGTAGTATAGTCTGTCGTGTCCGATTATGATCATCAGAACAGCAGAGGAGGAAGTGCACTAGGCTCTTTTCCGACGAGTAAGTGCTCCAATGTCGGCCGTTAAGAATGTAGTACAGTCAGTCGTGTCCGATTATGACCACCAGAACAGCAGAGGAGGAAGTGCACTAGGCTCTTTTCCGACGAGTAAGTGCTCCTATGTCAGCCGTTAAGAATGTAGTACAGTCAGTAGTGTCCGATTATGACCACCAGAACAGCAGAGGAGGAACTACAGCAGGCTCTTTTCCGACGAGTAAGTGCTCCAATGTCAGCTGTTAAGAATGTAGTACAGTCAGTGGTGTCCATTTATGACCACCAGAACAGCAGAGGAGGAACTACAGCAGGCTCTTTTCCGACGAGTAAGTGCTCTTATGTCAGCCGTTAAGAATGTAGTACAGTCAGTCGTGTCCGATTATGATCATCAGAACAGCAGAGGAGGAAGTGCACCAGGCTCTTTTCCGACGAGTAAGTGCTCCTATGTCAGCCGTTAAGAATGTAGTACAGTCAGTGGGGTCCGATTATGATCATCAGAACAGCAGAGGAGGAAGTGCACCAGGCTCTTTTCCGACGAGTAAGTGCTCCTATGTCAGCCGTTAAGAATGTAGTACAGTCAGTTGTGTCCGATTATGACCACCAGAACAGCAGAGGAGGAAGTGCACCAGGCTCTTTTTCGACGAGTAAGTGCTCCAATGTCAGCCGTTAAGAATGTAGTACAGTCAGTCGTGTCCGATTATGATCATCAGAACAGCAGAGGAGGAAGTGCACTAGGCTCTTTTCCGACGAGTAAGTGCTCCTATGTCAGCCGTTAAGAATGTAGTACAGTCAGTCGTGTCCGATTATGATCATCAGAACAGCAGAGGAGGAACTACAGCAGGCTCATTTCCGACGAGTAAGTGTTGTGTCAGTGTTAAGATTGTGTGATAGTCAGTCGTATCGGACTATGAGGACCACCAGAACAGCAGAGGACGGACTACACTAAGCTCTTTTCCGACGAGTAAGTGCTCCTGTGTCAGTCGTTAAGATTGTAGGATAGTCAGTCGTGTCCGACTATGGTGACCATCAGAACAGCGGAGGAGGCAACTGCTGTCCTGAATATCTGGGCCAGAATTTGATTATAGTGGTCCCCAGAAAACGGAGTATGGCTGCCTACATGGCGGGGTAAAAACGGTCATACACGTAAAAGCCCACTCGTTACGATTGAACATGGGAGTTTTGCAGCCCACGAACCAAGAAGAAGATTATAGTGGAGAGTGTCTTCCCAAGTTCCACCGGCTATGACCACCAGAACGGGAGAGGAGGCAACTGCTGTCCTGACTATCTAGTCCAGAATTTGAATATTCTAGTGCAGAGTTTCTTGCCCAAGTTACACCCCCACTCTCTCTCGGCAAAGAGGGTTTTAGGACAGTGTCCGCGTTTTAGGACAGTGGCCATTGCGGATGGTTCTCAAAGGTCAACAAGCCCCCAAGGTTCAGCACTAAAAGCTAGTGCAATCTTGTTAAATATTAGTATATATATACATACAAGTACAATTTTGTTGCTAATGGCAGATATAATTAGCATCAATGTAACTTCCATACCAAGCACAAGAGGTTCCTATCTGGTCTAAAAGTGATGAAAAGAATTTCTGCAAATGAGTATATTAATATCTCAGAGAAAAGTGCTAAGTTTTGTGAATCAGAAATTAAAACCAAAAGGGGGAAAAGATAGAGTAACATGACTGTCGAGACATTTTTGGTTTCTTCATAATTTTTTGACGCTCATCCCAGCATTGCATTGTGATTACATGAAGAAGCGGCGTGATGCAGCATGCAATGACATGATGACATGGCGTGCTTGATGTAGTGTAATGTGCAGTGTGACGTAATGTAACGTGGAATGACATGATGACATGGTGTGGTTGATGTAGTGTAATGTGCAGTGTGACGTAATGTAACGTGGAATGACATGATGACATGGTGTGGTTGATGTAGTGTAATGTGCAGTGTGACGTAATGTAACGTGGAATGACATGATGACATGGTGTGGTTGATGTAGTGTAATGTGCAGTGTGACGTGATGTAACATGGAATGACACGATGTAGTGTAATGTGCAGTGTGACGTGGACGTGATGTGATGTGACGTGACGTGACGTGAAGTAATGTGATACAACGTGACGTAATGTGACGTGGCGAAAAAAGAAGTGATATATCTCACGTGCTATGACAGTGACATGACGTGACGTGACATTGTGTTAAGTGACGCGACGTGACGTGTATTGAGATGGTGTTACTTGACGTGAAGTGACATGACGTGACGTGACGCCGTGTGTGTGTGTGTGTGTGTGCGCGCGCGCGCGTGCGTGCGTGTGTGTGTGTGTGTGTGTGTGTGTGTGTGTGTGTGTGTGTGTGTGCGTGTCGCAATCGCAGGATCCTGGAGATCAACGAGCTGGGCCTGACGGAGACGTGGATCCGCAAGTGGTGGAGCAAGACCAGCTTCTGCCAGGGGGCCCTGCTGCCCTCCGCCACACCCATCCAGCTCATCGACGTGCAGAGCGCCTTCTACCTCGTCTTCATCGGCATCACCACCTCCTTCCTCCTGCTGCTCTTCGAGAAGCTCTCCCACCGCTTCCACCTCTTCACCAGACTCAAGCGCTTCTTCTCCACGAAGGGGGCCGCCGGCTGCGGCTGGGGCGGCGACCAGCCCACGGTGGTCTGGAACTCGTCCTACGTCTCCTACGACGGCACCACTGTCACCCACCAGATCCGAACCCAGGACCTTGTCCCGGACAGGCCGCTGGGCAGGGAGTTCAACCACCGGAGCCTGTTTTACCTGGACACCTCGCCCCACCCCGCACGGGCCGCCAGCAACGGGAGGGCAGTGTCTGACGGGGGGAGGTGTTCCCCCTACGAGGATGAACCCCCCCGGGGCGATTATCATTCCGACCTCGAGGCGGAGTTAGGTGAGCACGTTGGGACGGGGGACCCGGCGACCGAACGTGGTTATGATGACACGAGGGGCAACGGCTCGGTCAACGGTCATCCGTGTCGCTCCTCGTCTGTCGCTGACTACTCTGGCCCGAGGACGCGGCGGCAGCACCGTTGTAACGGAACGCTGAAGAATACTTTTAGTGGGTAGTGATGACTTCTTGGAACATGGGGAATGGGGAGTGGAGCTGTTGTGGGGTGGGGAGGGAGCTCAGGGACTTCACTTAGTACTGTGTCCGACACCAGCATGGCAGGAAGTTCTCCTTTGACTGAATCGGGGGGGTGGGTGGAGGGATACACTCAAGTGCAACAACCCGTGCCCTTGTTTGAACAATACATACCTCGTTTACGTCCCATGGGAGGGGGTTGGGGTGGGGTGGGTGGTGTGATTTGACTTCTGCTCCTTGACTGACGTGTGAAGAAGTCTGCGCAGAGGGCAATGGAAGCACTGCATTGCCAAGTCAAGTCAACTTTATGAACTCACAAGAGAAATCAACAGTTGGTCGTGTTGCTCATGTTCACAATACTAATATGATATTATTATACACTTTAGATTGTATTGAACTGCATTGCATTGTATTGTATTGCATTGTATTGTATCATATCATATCGTATTAGTTTTTGACACGGACCATTTTTCTGTGAAATTCACACTGCTCTCTAAGGGGAGGTAATATGAATAAAAATCAGATTTGGAGTTTTCTACAGAACATTTGTCAGGGACAACCCTGTTGTTGCCGTGGGTTGTTTTATGTGCGCTAAAAAGCATGCTTGCACAGGACATTACGGGACGTCGATTCCCTCGTCTCATCCGAATGAACTAGCATCCAGACCACCACATTAGGCCTTGTGGAAGGTGTGTGTGTGTGTGGTGTGTGTGTGTGGTGGGGGAGGCGAGGGGGTGGGGCGGGTAGTAGTGGTGGTGATAAAATTCCCAGTTCGTATGTGGGATTCGAACCCGTGCACGCTCGTTTCATTGTCGGGCAGCATTATCACGAGGCCAACGCTCCACGAGCGGTGATGAAAGTGACAATAGTTTTCATAAAAAAGTGAAAGTTTGCTTCATACTTAGAAAAAGTTACATGAAGAATGTAACATTTTCACGTTCACCCACGGGGTTTCCTGAACTAGACACGCACTGTTTTGTCTTGTCTTGTCATGTTTTGTCTTGCCTTGTCCCGTTTTGTCTTGTCTTGTCATGTTTTACCGGTGACCGACTGCATTATGTTCACGCGGTAAAGAGTTAAGTGTCGTTCATCTCTGGTTGTTTCCGTTTTGATATGAACAATGAACAAAGGCGTGTGTGCGTGCGTGCGCGTGTGTGTGAGTGCGCGCGCGCGTGCGAGCGTTTGTGTGCATGCGTGCGTGCGTTTGTATGTGCGTGTGTGTGCGTGTCTCTGTGTGTGCGTGTCTCTCTCTCTTTGTGTGTGTGTGTGTGTGTGTGTGTGTGTGTGTGTGTGTGTGAAAGAAATAGAGAGACAGGGAGACATACAAACGCACTCAAAAGGATACAGAGAGAAAACATACGATCTCTGTTTACGCCCGATGCTTTTTTCCCAACATTATTTTTTTTAATAACTTTTTTTTTCAACCTTTTTCATGATGTTGATATATGCTTTTACGAACTGAACGTGTTTCATCGAACAGTCGTTTGATTGTTGTAAAAATGTTGATGACATTGAATCGTTCCTTCTACGTGGCATTGCGAGGTATGTTGGCACAATGAGCACTTGTTTTCTACACCCACAGTTTCAAACCAGCACACAAATCTTGATTCCTTGTTATAGAGGAAAAGAAACAACGCACACACACACACACACACACACACACACACACACACACACACACACGACAAACAAACAAACAAAAACCATACACGTGAATCTGACACTGATACATAGTGATGGCCTGTCGTTGGCTACTGTCGTTGTAATGCTGCATATTCTGCTTAGTTGTGTGAGTTCTTGTTGTAAAGTGCTGTGATGTTTGACGGAGTCTCCCGTCGGACCGACGGATGAGTAGGCAGGCAGGCTTATCTGTCGGTGTGTGTCCTCACATGGGAGAAGAGGCCGTTTCTGGATGTGCAGCACTTCCCACAGGTGTTGCAAGGGAAAACGTCTCCAGAAGTTGAGCCCTGCTTCCTTCGCTCACGCTTCTCCTTAATGGTCAGCGTTCTCTTGTTTTCAAACGTCTTTATGCCACTAGAGCACAGCATCTTCTAGCGAGAGCGGTCAACGGCATCAGTTTCCCAGGAAGCGATGTCTATGTCACAGGCTTTGAGGTTTGTCTTCAAGGTGTCCTTGAAGCGCTTGCAGGGTCTTCCAAGTTCGCGGTGGCCTTCCTTCAGTTGGCCATACAAGAGCATCTTCGGGATCCTGCTGTCTGTCATGCGGACAACGTGTCCTGTCCAGCGTATGATGATTACAGCACAGAAAAACACACGTTCTCGGTTGGGGGGGACCCACACTTGACAATAACAGCACAGAAAGAGGATACTATAGACTGCGAAGGAGCCGAATGCCCACCCCCTCCCCCACACCCCAACTCCCTTCTCAAACTGGAAATGGCCACTACTTGAAGGACCTGTGAAGGACCATCCCTGTGGCTTCACACAAACAGGATGTTCAGACATCAGCGTCGAAGTTGTATAAGCATAGTTTCAGCGTCGTCGTTGTTGCTCAATGATTTTTGTCAAAGTGCATCTTCATTTTATCTTCTTTTGTTCCATGTCCTTGGCCCTGAAGCTGAGTTGCTGCAGTACAGCGCCACCCGTGGTGTTTTTGTTGTTGTTGTTGTTGTTGTTGTTTTGTGGCCATCCACTGAGAGCAAACTGCATCTGCCTGAGGCACACGTGGTCCATCCCCCACAGTCTTGTCACCGCCGTCTGTCGGTGAGACCTGTGCTCGGGACACAGTGGCGGACGTCACCAGATATTTTCATCGTGTACTCAGTCACGAGAGTGGCGCATGAGCCGCATCCTGAAACCTCGGTGTACGAGGTTACAGTTCATTCATATTCGTTGTCTTCAACCAAGAGCGGGACGGGTTGTGGTCTGTCTCAATGGTAAGGTCTTTCGAGTCGGTGATGATTTCTGAAAATTTCTCACATACTACTTTGGTCTCTTTTTCTTTTGCCTTGCTGTGTTGAAACCAGTCACTTGATCAATAAGATTGGTCCCGTCCTCCAGCTGCAGGAAGAAGGACCCTGAGACACCACGGTGATGGAAGGCATGAGCAAAGATACATTCTAAAAATAAACTGAACAGC
>NC_134879.1:19546235-19551235 GCF_041734735.1 Babylonia areolata
TTTGTCAGTGTGTTTGTTAGTTCGTGTGTGTGTGTGTGTGTGTGTGTGTGTGTGTGTGTGTGTGTGTGTGTGTAAGTGTGTTCGTATGTGCGTGTGTGTGTGTGTGCGTGCGTGCGTGCGTGTGTGTGTGTGTGTTGTGTGTGCGTGCGTGTGTGCGTGTGTGTGCGTGCGTGCGTGTGTGTGTGTGTGTGTGTGTGTGTCTGTGTGTCTGTGTGTGTCTGTGTCTGTGTGTTGTGATGTCGTGCTCTTTGTTTTCTATTTCGCACCACACGTAAGCACACACATAATGACCAAGTATGACTTCACAAACGGAAATGCAGACGCCTGCATTCAAGTGCGCGCGCGCATACACACACATGTACATGGAGAAGACAATCTCCACTACAATCAGTTCCTAGCCCAGATAATCGGGACAGCAGTTGCCTCCTCGGCTGTTGTGATGGTCATAGCCGGACACGACTGACTATCGTACACACATACATGTTTTAAGGCCAGGCTTTTGACAAAGTGTTGTGTGTGGGTGACGCGGAGAGCAGACTGGAGCACTGGGACGTGAACTGCACGGTCAGTGGTACCAGGACCGCCTGCAGGACCCGGACTATCACCTGGAACTGTTCCGCATCGCCTACCATCACGACCCCTCCGTCGTGGTGAACAATGGCTATTCCACCAACGTGAGTTTTTCAGATGAGTTGTTGAATGTTACTGACCGCGATATTGTAATGGTTTGTGAACCCTGCTCGCCAGTTTATGATAGTGATATAACAGCGCGCACTCACTGGGAGGACAGTCCTGTCATGTGCTGAAGACAGCTCACTCGCATGGGGTTAGTTTTTAATCTTATGCTTTGAACCGGGATTCCAGCTTCAGGAATGCGACTGTCAGGACATATTACTTAGATGTAAAGATCCATGGCCCCTGAGTTACTGTTGTGAGGGATGTGTTGAACCGATTAAGGCACAGGGTTTTTTTTTGTAAGGAATTCTCTGACGGCTGTCCTGCAGGACTACCTGAAACAGGCCCAAGAGGTGTCTAGAGCCTACGTCGGACTGTATGCTATGGGCGCCCAGTGTCACTTTGGGGACGAGGTCCGTCCCGACCCTGTGCTCATCAAGGTGAGTACCCGTTCTGAACGTGAAGCTGACTCATGATCTACACGTTGGGCAGTACGGTTAATAGTTGCTAAGAGGTGGAAGAGACACAGAAACATGATAGCAGCTACTGACGCTCAAAAAGAGCTTTTCAAACTGGTTTGGGAGAAGGTGAAGAGCCAAGGCCTGATACTCCAGACCGTCTCTAAAACAGCTGACGACAGAGACAAGTGCGCTCCCTTGCCATCGCTCAAGTACCGGACGGTGCAGGGAGCACTGACTGACTGACTGAATTCCATCACCACAGCCTATCGGTTCATTTCTGTTTGTTCGGGCTAGGAAGCTGAGCGAAGAATCGCTGGATTGAAGAGAATGTATTTAAAATGTCGTATTTGTTCTTGTATATAAAGTTTACAATCACCAGTATGTGTGACGGAGCATTAAACAGAATTTCACTCCACTTCTTGTATTTGACGGCTTTTAACGCCTGAGATGAACAACACATTCATTTTACGTCCCCTCACACTGTGGACTGTCCATAGATCAGGTATACTACATAGGAAACCGGCTGACCTGCACGCTGGCCAGATCACAATCCGTACCTTTGTCATCCCTACTTCCAGGGACGCCTAGACACCCTGGCGCGGTCGGGACTTCCCATATAGACCACCGAGCTGGACGTGCAGGCTGCTGATGAGAACACAAGGGCAGACTACTACGAGGCAGCGCTGAGGGTGCTGTACGGCCACTCTGCCGTGGAGGGCATCTTGTTCTGGGGATTCTGGGACCAGCTGCACTGGAGAGTAGAGAAGGCGGCGTTAGTTAAGGGCGACAATCTTGAGGTGACCGACTTAAGCAAGAGCAAACTTCTTGTGTGCAAACTATAATTGTGCTTCTTAACGCACACACACACACACACACACACACACACACACACACACACTATATATATATATATATATCTTTTTAACTGTGACTGCTCCTAGCTGTTTAGTAAGTTTTTTTTGTATATGCATGCTGGAGTGTAATAGTTGATGCATCGAGAGTATGTTACTTCGTGGGTTTTGTAAAATGTGTGTGTGTGTGTGTGTGTGTGTGTGTGTGTGTGTGTGTGTGTTGTTGTTGTTTTACATTAATGCGTTCATGACTATTTTATTCTGCTTTATCTCAAATGCTCACTCGATTGATTTCAAGAAATGGATTTGTAAACCACTTCGAGCTTGCCCTTGCCTATATGACAGCACTACATAAAGATAAACTATTGTTATATTATGATTACCAAACTGTAGCGAGGACATTTTTTTCTGCTAACATCTGGTTTTCTCCTTTCTGTTCTACGTTTGTGTTACTGCAAACTTTAAAACTGAATGCTGTTTTGTGTTATCATGAATCATTCTTTTGAAGATTCTTTTTTTCTTTATTTTTCCTTTTGTTTTTGGTGGTGTTCCCATTTTACCTCAGATGTTTGTTAAAAAAAATTTTAAGTCATACAGAGCAATCCATTTTATTACAAATATTTTGTAACTATTTTTTTTTACATTTTATTGCAAATAGTTCGAAACTCACAACTGTGACCCAAGTTATGGAAGGAGTCAAGAAAACGCGGAATTACTGACGGCATACAGAAGAAGTAGTTTTTGTATGCATCGTGACCAACTGACCATGGGCGACATTGAAGTGCAAGTCAAAGCGCGCGACTCTGTGCGTGTGGTGACGACGGTATCCGCGGCGACATTGAAGTGCAAGTCAAAGCGCGCGACTCTGTGCGTGTGGTGACGACGGTATCCGCGGCGACATTGAAGTGCAAGTCAAAGCGCGCGACTCTGTGCGTGTGGTGACGACGGTATCCGCGGCGACATTGAAGTGCAAGTCAAAGCGCGCGACTCTGTGCGTGTGGTGACGACGGTATCCGCGGCGACATTGAAGTGCAAGTCAAAGCGCGCGACTCTGTGCGTGTGGTGACGACGGTATCCCGGGCGACATTGAAGTGCAAGTCAAAGCGCGCGACTCTGTGCGTGTGGTGACGACGGTATCCGCGGCGACATTGAAGTGCAAGTCAAAGCGCGTGTGGTGACGACGGTATCCGCGGCGACATTGAAGTGCATGTCAAAGCGCGTGTGGTGACGACGGTATCCGCGGCGACATTGAAGTGCAAGTCAAAGCGCGCGACTCTGTGCGTGTGGTGACGACGGTATCCACGGCGACATTGAAGTGCAAGTCAAAGCGCGCGACTCTGTGCGTGTGGTGACGACGGTATCCACGGCGACATTGAAACGATGTTGATTCTTCTTTCTTCTTTTTCTACCATTCTGCAAATGATATTCGACATATTTGCTGTCATAACCGCTCATATCCACTTGTGGACGCCATCACGTTTCTTACGTAAACAATCTCAGCGCGAATGACGAAAGGTCGGGTCAAAGGTGAAGGCAACGAGGTCAGAGTGTTAAAACTTAAAGCGCTTGTTTCTTCCAAGTTGTAGTTCCTTTCGGTTATGTTATGACTGTTGTTAATGGCTGAGGATAACGTAATGATTAATGTGCATTGTTTGCGCGAATGGGCTCCCCCCCCCACCCCCCTTCTTTCTCTTTGGTCTTTTAACATCACTCTTCCTGTTTACATGGCATATGTGAAAGATGTCAGGAACGTTTCAATGTCCCCAAGGGGCACAAGAAATAAACTAGTTTTGCATTTGCCGTTCGAAAATTCCATACTAGTCGGCGACCACGTACTGACGAATATTGATTGTTGAGCTTCGCCTAATTGGGGAACCATTCATGGGTTTTAGTACGTAGGAAGCAAACACACCGGTACCAGATCGCAGGATCGATTCATACCTGTGCTGAATATCTGCAGTAGAATGGTGTGTGTGTGTGTGTGTGTGTGTGTGTGTGTGTGTGTGTGATAGAGAGAGAGAGACAGAGGCAGAGACAGAGAGAGAGACAAAGTACACGAGCTCATTTCTCTCCACTATTTACTTGACCATTTCGGAAAGTGTTCCTTTCTCGTCCAGTTCAAACTTACATGGATGTCTGCATCCACACACACACACACACACACACACACACACACACACACACACACACACACACACACACACACACACACACACACACACATGAAACTGCTCTTTTTCAGTTATCAAATTTGACAATGATCAGAGTTTTTAATCCAATGTTTGCTTTCACATTAAAGATATTTTGACGCAGTGGATATTTAATTCATGTTTATTAATTGTATTGTGTATTGGAAGAATGCTGCAGTGTTTCGTATTACTTTTGAAAACATGTTTTCACGATTCACTGTGCTTGCTTTGGTGCGTTGAGAGCGCTAAAACCACTTTGATGTGGAATATAAATGAAGCGAGAAATGTCAAATATGAAATGCAGCGCTTAAAGCGGCCAACATTTCTTTTTGTTTCCATTAATCTTATCACCGTGTACAACATCGAGTCTAATTGTTTTGCCAGACGTGGATTTTGGTAATGCATATTAAGAACATGCTTTTGTGAGTAGTATTTTAACATAATTCCTCAGAAAACACACCACAAATCATGTTTCATACTTAGACTGAAAAAGTATTTAAAAAAATATTTTTCAGTGAATGAAATTCTAAACGAGGCAAAGGGAGTGAAATATTGAATAAGAAACACCCCGAAAGCAGAGTATGGCTGCCTATATGGCAGGGTAAAAACGGTCATACATGTAAAAGCCCGCTCGTGTACATACGAGTGAACGTGGGAGTTGCAGCCCACGAAGAAGAAGAAGAAGAAGAAGAAGAAACAAGCACAGGAAAACACGTTACTGTATTTTCCCCTGTTCTTTCACAGGCAAATGTCGCGCTGTTCGGCCTTTTCAGTGTGCGCTACCAGAGGAGCATCATCGGGAAATACATTTATGCAAAAAAACA
>NC_134879.1:19556235-19613735 GCF_041734735.1 Babylonia areolata
TGAAAAACGCCTGTCCTGAACTAACTCCAAGGGGGGGGGGGGGGGGGTGTTTCCCGATTGACTCCAGTGAAATGAATGGTTGATGGAGTCATGTCCATGCTTGGAGTCATATCCTGGAACAATGTCTCTGAAATCAGTTCATATTTCTTATGATGGTGTATGTTCTTTGGTAAGTTTTCTTCCTCTGGGTAAAATCGAAGACCGTCAAAACGAAATCAAGTATTCAAACAGTCGAAAGAAATCAATACACTGAGAGTCTGGAAAGTTGCCGAGTACTTCGTTATGAGTCTTGGAAAATGCTGTAGGGCTCCTCTCTCTCTCTCTCTCTCTCTCTCTCTGTGCCCCTTTCTCCCCCTGTCTGTCTCTCCACAACACATTTCACTTCTTCTTACTCTCCCTCCTCCACTTTTTCTATTTTCGACAGAGGAAGAAAAAAAAACAACAACTTCGTCTTCTTCTCCTTCTCGAATTGTTCTTTTTCATGCAAAAAAACAAAAACAAAAAAAATCCGTAAACCTATACAAATCAATATTGCTCTCAAGTTCGTTTTCTTCTAATTGCTTGTCCTCACACACACACACACACACACACACACACACACACACACACACACACACACACACACACACACACACACACACACACATTCTCTCTCTCCACAAATTACTTCACTTCTTCTTACTCCTCCACCTGCACTCATTCTGTTCTCTTTTTGAGAGGAAGAAAAAAATCTTTTCTTCTTCTTCTTCTTCTTCTTCTCGTTTTTATTCTTTCTCATACAAATCAAACAAAACAGAACATAACAAAATATAACAACAACCGTGTACACTTAAAGAAATCAATATTACTCTCCTGCTCTTCAAAACGTCACAAAACAGTTCCATATGAAGCTGACAGGAACAGACAAATAATTCATAACCTCATACAATTTTTCACAGTGTTGTTTTGTCGTAATTAAAACAAAAAATAGCGTAGAGGAACTAGGTTGAGAAAAAAAAAACATGCGCAGTGTGTGTGTGTGTGTGTGTGTGTGTGTGTGTGTGTTCGTTCTTTAGGTCAGCGTCTTTTTACTATCAGTGAAATTAGATGATTAAAACAACAACGGGGAAGAGGAAAACAGAAAAGGTAGAAAACTACCAAAAAAATGCATAACTGACATGCAATTACATTTAACAGTAACAATTCAATAATGATAATAATAATCAGAAACCATTAACACAATTCTGAAGTACATTAAAGGAATGTAGAAATAGGGTCATGAACTAATGCCTGTGAAAGTTCGACCATAAGAACCTCGTCAGAAATGAACTTTCCAAAAATCATCTGCACAATAGTTATTCTCTTTGAAATACTTGGGCAAGAAGGTACGTACTTGATGACAGTGAAACAAACAATGATGCAAGCTGAACTGCTTACCACACATGCATGAAACATTTTTTTTTTTTTTTATTATACTTTGTCTTCAGCGCATCAAGTTTTATACGGAAGAAAGTACAGGTTATAAATCTTGTATAGCAAGCTGATGGATTCAGTATCTTTTCTTTAATGATATTCTCAGGGATAATGTCCCTTTATATTTTAAAAACTTTTCCTTCCATCGGTTATGAAATCGACCCCATGCTGATTTTTCTACCAAAGTGTATACCTCTTTTGCGGAAAGACGGACATGTATTTTGGTCGATTTTTCTGAATATTGTGCTCCTCTTTTAGCTGCTTTATCAGCAGTTTCATTGCTATGAATGCCCACATGAGAAGGCACCCAACAAAAACTGACCTCAGTCCCCTTAATCCTCAAACAATGTACCAAATAATTTGCCTCAATAACTAAGTCAGGTCTTGTTTCAAGGCTAAATAATTCTAGAGCATAAAGTACTGACTTGGAATCAACAAAGAAGGCTATTTTCGAGAAACCTATTTGATGGCTCACTAAGTAGTTCAGAGCTTGTATAATAGCAATTAGCTCAGCCGTGAACATGAAAAGATGTTTCCCAATAAAGCAAGATTTTTCAACTTTAAAGGCAGGAATATAGAAAGCCGAACCAGCATTTTTGTCACCAAGAACAGATCCGTCTGTAAATATATGGAGATTATTCTGATATTTTTCTGCTATATGAATTCTGGCAGTACTTGTTGTGATATTGATGTTTTCTTCCTTTTTTGTTTCAGAATAACTGGTATCAAAATCTGCTTCCAACATTTCCCCAAAAGGAACATGAGTATGATGTGGTTTTGCAGCAAACTCTTTCATATTAACATCAGATTCTTTTAATAAATTTGAGACGTAAGTTGCAACTGTTTCTTGTGATGAAATGGCTTTAGCTCTTTTAGGAAAATCAATGTCAGATCTCACTGTTAGTTCATCAGCAATGAAATTTTTTGTCACTGAAGTGTATCTCACAGCGAATTTTGCTGTTGCTAACTCACGATGTTCATGTTCTGGTTGGCTGTATGAGAAGGCACACCGAGGACAATTCTGATAGCCTCACAGTCTACACTTTGGATATTTTGTAATAGATATTTAGGTGCACTGAAAAATATTTCTTGTGCATAGGCTATCTTAGATCTTACAAGGGCCATGGAAAGATGAATCAATGTTTTTGTATCCATTCCGCAGGGTAAACGGGTTATAATTTTCATAAAATTGATACTTTTCCTTGCTTTTGTTAAGATGTAATCAAAGTGAATGTTCCATGTCAGCTTTGAAGTGAGATAAACACCTAAAAACTTCACCACCTGTTTATAATCAATGACGTCACCAAGTGATTTAAAAATGTGTGTGTGTGTGTGTGTGTGTGTGTGTGTGTGTGAGTGTGAGTGTGTGTGTGTGTGTGCTCTCAATCAGGTGTATTTGTACAAATATCATTGAGATTTAAACTTGTTAAAAAAAATCACTTATACAAGTAAACGACTGAATCAAAACGGCTGTTTATTTTTTATACATAATATTCTCCTTTATAGATTCACGTTTTAAAACCCTATTTCGATTATGGACTCCAAAGACAAGGCTTATTCGGTGGATAGTTTTTATTTTACGCGCACGTGCTGATTGGCAAGCTAACCAGCATCAGTTGTGTCTACAGCAAGAGAGAACATTTACATAACCTGACCATCCTATATGTTAGAACTAATCTGGAGACTGTGCAATCGATAACCAAAGGACTATACAAAACCTCCGACCGTGCCGGAAAACCGGATACAGTGTGCCTTGGACTTCCTTGGATTGTGAACCATTTGACACAGCCAGAAAACACGCCGCTGCTTATTGTTGCCATAAACTCTATGACATTTCAAAAAGCACATTTAATGAAATTCAAAGTTTTAAACATTCAAAAACAACAACACAGTTTGTGCAAAACTCTACACGCTGCTGTGCCACTCAGCACGAAACAACAGCAAGGGAGGAAACCGCCTTATACAGACAGTTGTGAGCCATTCACGCTTTGAAATAATGGTGTCCATCTCCCGTTCCCTTCTCCCAGCTTTCTGCTACAGTCTGATATTTTTGGCTCGGACGTGCGCTGAGGTAATTGACCCTTTACAAGAACTGGACATTCTGAGCACTTACAGAACGGACAACCATCATCAGTGTCAGAGGCTGTGCTGGTACTGGAAGAGGTGTGCCCGTTATTCTTTTTACAGCAAGAACGACAACCACGGGGACAACTGTGTCCTTCACTTGAGAAAACAGAATGCTGACCGCCTGGTGGACGGCTGGACTGATGAAGAGGCCTTCGGTCATAACCTGGTAATGGCTCAGTATTATTTGTATTTTTGTATTTGTATTTATTTATTTTTATCACAACAGATTTCTCTGTGTGAATTCCGGCTGCTCTCCCCAGGGAGAGCGCGTCGCTACACTACAGCGCCACCCATTTTTGACTCACTTGTGTAAACAAAGTGAGTCTATGTTTTAACCCGGTGTTCGGTTCTCTCTCTCTCTCTCTCTCTCTCTCTCTCTCTCTCTCTCTCTGTGTGTGTGTGTGTGTGTGTGTGTGTGTGTGTCTGCGTGTCCATGGTTAACTTTAACATTGACATTTTCTCTGCAAATACTTTGTCAGTTGACACCAAATTAGGCATAAAAATAGGGAAAATTCAGTTCTTTTTAGTCATCTTGTTTAAAACAATATTGCACCTCTGGGATGGGCACAAAAAAATAAAAAATGAAGCCTAATTATATGTAAACTGCATTTACTGTTGTATTTATATTTTTTGTATTCTCTAAACTTGGCACTTTGATCTGATATTCGACCCAACAACAAGAGCAGTCATAATTATCATTTTTTGTTCAAACAGGAACTTCTTTTGCTAAGCATGGAAGTTTATTTATTTTGCAAACGTTTTGGTGCAGGTAGTAAAAAAGGGAAATTACTCTAATTAATGCTAGGGGACTTAATTTGCTTTAAACTGATCTTTCTCATCTTAAACATTACATTTTGAAACAAGAGAGGCAAGGCCTTCAAGACTCACTTGTGATGCACTTTTTAAAAAAATCCAAGCTTTTTATGTATTGAGTATAATTTCAAAATGTAATGTTTAAGATGAGAAAGATCAGTTTAAAGCAAACTAAGTCCCCAAGTAATTACAGAGTAATTTCCCTTATTTTACAGGCTGCACCAAAACGTTTGCAATAAACAAAACTTCCATGCTTTGCAAAAGAAGTTCCTGTTTGAACAAAAAATGATAATAATGACAGTTCTTTTGTTGGGTCGAATATCAGATCAAAGTGCCAAGTTTAGAGAATACAAAAAATATAAATATAACAGTAAATGCAATATACTCAATACATAAAAAGCTTGGATTTTTAAAAAAAGTGTATCACAAGTGAGTCTTGAAGGCCTTGTTTATTTTTGTTTTCCTGCATGCAGTTTTGTTTGTTTTTCCTATCGAAGGGGTGTGGGGCCGGGGAGACTTGGGGCAAAGACGATTCATGTACAAATTTACAGCCGGCATGAAACACTTCTTCACAGTATATGAATGTTTTGGGTTTTGTTTCTGGTCTCATTTCCTACTTTGATTTTTTTTAGTTCGTTTGCTGCTTGTGTTTGTTCTCCGGATGTGTGTGTTTTTTTGTGTTTTTTTTTTTTTTTTTTTGGTCTCGGGTTTGTTTTGTTGTTGTTTTTGTTTTTTTAAAAATCACTTAACTCCTATTTGTAGCCTTTGTTATTCCTTATGACATAGCTTATGGGAACACTGTTAAGCCTTTTGATTGATTTTTAGGAGACGATAGCTCTGTATCGAAAATGTTTTTCTTGTTGATAGATTTTGTTAGAATGAGGTATATCTCTAGATTTTTTTTAAATCTTTAGCCTTTTTATAGATTTTGTCAGAAATACCTTTTGTCTTTTGATAGAAGCGTTGATGAAAGTTACTAGCAACTATTTGTCCCTAAAAACAGTTATGAATATTATCTTTAGAATTAGGTTTCATTTTTTTTAAGTATATACTTCTCACCCTGCTCAGTGGCAGAAGATTAGGAGAAGGGATTCAGCATTATGCACTTTCAACTTCCGGGCATTTTTTTAAATTTAAAACTTTGTCAATAAATCTCATTGTAATGGTGTCAAACACTCAATCAAAATATACCAATAATAACAGGCCAGCAAATACCAACGTGTCAAAATCCAGTCAGATACTTTCACCAGCATACCTCCCTTTCATAAAATCCTTTTGGTCAGCTTTCTGTCTGCTAGCAATACATGGTGATACAACTTGGACAGTTGTGTTTAATAATGACATTGGTCTCCTTGTTAGGGCTCATGTGTGTGTTCACACAAGATGTGTCTATGTCACAACACAGTGTTTCCACACAGTGTTTCCGGTGTGTGTGTGTGTGTGTGTGTGTGTGTGTGCCTGTGTGTGTGTGTGTGTGTGTGTGTGTGTGTGTGTGTGTGTGTGTGTGTGTGTGTGTGTGTAAACATACTCATTTTCTCTGGAAATACGTGGTCTGGCAACACCAGATATGGCTTAACAATAGGAAAAAAAACTTTCCACGCAGTCTAATTATAATGACAATGCACATCTGTGAAGGACATAAAAAAAAACATATATATAAAAGAACAAAAATATTTTCAAACGTAGGTTACTGTTATATTCTTATTTCAAATCAACAAAACTTACAACGTTTATCTGACAAGCAGACATACCAATTCATAATAGTCATTTTATAATCTTCTTGTTCGAATAGGAACTACTGATTAGTATGAAAGTTAAATCGGTGTATCTGTAATATTCTACCAAGAAATGGGGTGTCAGTCTGAATCTTTTTAAAGAGGTCTCACTCATCTAAAACATTAAACTCCTAACTATGTTTCAAGGCATCAACAGGCTGTAGCCTTTTACACTAAGCGTGAATGTCTTGCACAATACACACTCGCCAAACCGGAAAATGCTCAAGCGTGGTCTCTCTTATGAAAATCAATTATGATCAGGCGGAGAACGCATTGCTGAAAGGAGGGGAAGGAGGCCGCTAATTTTAATCATTTTGATTCTCAGTTGTATATATATATATATAAATTATCAAAGTCTGATTTGTTAAAAGGCCTTATCACTTACTGCATAATGTCTACGAAACGACAATCGAAATTAGCAGATTTACATGCACAATACACATGTACATGAAATGGCAAAAAGACTATTTGGACTTTACTCTCACAGTGCATTCGCCTATCACGAAAAATCCGCGGTTCTTCTGACCTTGAAATAGATCAATGCGATCGTAAATAAGGAGGAAAAAATATTCATACTTTTTGAAGATGACACGCCGTTTTCACAGACTTCGACAATATAGCGCCTAGCCATCATTCTGGCGTTGGTGCCGAAACTATGGTGTTAAACTGATGTGTCACGGAGCACGATATGAATGCAATGTTCAAGGCATAGAACACGTGCAGTCTGCCAAATTTTGTGTCGAAAGAACTTAACTCCTCTCTAGTGATTATCATATACATTCACGCCCAGAAATGTGACGATTTCATTATGATTTATCGATGTCGGAATGTGGAAATGACGACGGGGAATGTATATCATGACAATGAAAATTTGAAATGCCGATCGATGTAGGTTGCTTAGGACAGCACTGTTCCATTTCTACCAACCAATTGGCGGTCCGACAAACACTCGTTTCTGGTGGTGAAGAAGAATACAATTTGAGATCGATATATGAAAGTACTGGAAACCCTATACAGACACCTTCTCCACCACCCTACTTTTTCGGTTCGGTTGTTAGCAGGAATCACACACATTCGCCACAAAGACTTTGCCCCTTGTGTTAATGCAGTTTGGGTTTTCCTTTCTTCCGGAAGCATGTAATCATACCATGCCTTTACGTCACTGAAAACTAACCAGTTTCAAAACACACTGGGTGGAGGGGAGGGTGGGGGCAAAGGAAGAGGGTGAGGAGTGATCTGAGAGTGTGGGGGAGTTGGGGGAGGGCACGCGCGTATGTGTGTGTGTGAATCAGAATCAGAATCATATTTATTTGTCATGAAAACCGTAAATGAAAGGTTTATAGACACAACAATAAAGGGTTAAAAAAAGAAGAAGAAGAAGTAAAGGAACTAAACTAAACGTAAGGTGTTCCAATTAAAACGTGACGTGTTCTTTGAAACATTCAGATATGAATTTTGCTTGTCGGGTTTGTACGGGGTCGTTGTTACACCATTGACTCAATGTATCAGTATCATCAAAATTTGTGAATTCAGACTTTATATCTGTTGACGAAACTTCTTGTAAATATTCATGTGTAATGCATTCGTCTAGAATATGATACTCATCTTCTAATACACCACAGATTTTGCATGTTTTTCTGTACCTGTTTATCTGCCTCTTTCTATTTGGAGATTATGTGCGCTCATGCGAAGTCTGCACATGATGGTTCTGTGCTGTTTTTCTTGAGTAGATCAGATATGGTTCAAGTCTGTATTCTTTAGAAACATCATTGTAGAATGTTAACTTAGATTTATTTTCGTTTTTCTGCTTTCTCCGGAACTTTATGTACCGACACTCAAGTTTCTTTAAGAGTGCAAACTTCAATCTGTCGACATTCAGTGTACCCTGGTTCAGCCATTTATATGTGATCGAATCCAAGTGAGGTAAGAACGGATTTTTAAAACGTGAAGCCACTTGTTATCTTTCGTGCTTTGCTTTTCAATCATGTCATTATAACAATGTTTTATATACGAATGTGACTCCGTTATATGTATCCAAAATGAAATAATATGACAGGCAGTTTTCATGCTCACAGGAAATCGTCCCAGTTCACCTAGTACCGGAAGGTTTGATGCTTTATTGTGTACACCCAGCAGTAGTTGCAGAATTTGATGTGAAGATTTCCATGGGGAAAATTTGTTGTTAAGCCTTTTTCTAACAGCTTATCCAGTGAAAACGGAGTGTTTGTGTCTCTTTGTTTTACGGCACAGGGAAACCACAACTCTGCCCCATGTGACATGATAGGGGTTATCAAAGAGTCAAACAAGTTCAGCATTGTTTGTATGTTTGTGTTTTTGCCTCGAATTGAGCGCCTTAGAGAATGGACCGCTTTTGTCGCTTGTTTAGTAAGATGATCATGGGCAAATTCAAAACTTATATAAAGATATCTTGTGTGTGTGTGTGTGTGTGTGTGTGTGTGTGTGTGTGTGTGTGTGTGTGTGTGTGTGTGTGTGTGTGTCCTTTTGTTTAATGTCTATCTACAATTGTAATTTTAGATGAAAGTCCATCCCCTTCCCACTCTACCCGTGCCTTACTGTATTTTGTTGACTGTGCATATTTTCATAAATTGTTTTAGTTTCATGTAGGCCTACAACATCACTTTTGTAATTGATAATATCTCCGTCGTTATTTGCCAAATTACAACAATTTGCATATACTGTATCCACTGTATTATTGATCGCACACAATCAAACAGTTTAATTTCTTTTCCCTCAATTCTTGTATATTACCGTTATTTTTCTTCTGGTAAGCATAGGCAGTTTATACGAAAACCACATATTCCATATTTGTAATGTTATTCATTAGTTGTGTTTCTTCATTACGTTCTTGTTTCTGTTTAAAATAGGGATAAGATATTGTCCCCTCGTAGAATTTCCATCAAAATGGTTTCAAATAACGAGACAAGTTTTTTCACATGCAACTTTGTCTCTGTTGTCAAATTTGTATACAGGCACAGTATACTGCTTTTTTTATATCGAGGATTAAATGATTCTCTTCTTTTTTCTTACGACGTAAGTCTTCTGTCAATAATGAATCATTACATTTTCAAAGCAGACTATCTGCAAAGCTGCCGGGAAATACAATGTTCCACCGCCCTCTGAAAGATGTTCAATAATAAATTATGGTTCAAAACCAGTCGGTAATCAATAGGCTGGACCTGAGCTTTTCTCGCTGAATTCTTCATCACGTCTGTTCTTAACGTTTCTCTCTTCCTCTACACTCCACACCCACCCACCTCTGTCTCTGTCTGTCTGTCTGTCTGTCTGTCTCATGCTCACCGAATGCCGACATTGATTTTCAGTTCTCTTCTTTTCAGCGTGAAAGGCAATGCACCGCTTAACTTCGTTTGTTCGACCATGCCCGGCTTTGATGGAAGCAGGCTCAGGCATTCATAGAAACCATTGGGTTTCATATACAGCAGAAGTGATCAAATCTTTCATGGAAACTCTCGCTTCACATTCCAGCGCAAGTTCCGTCCATGACACGTGCTGTTTGCTGCGCTTTGTTTGCTCTGTTGTTGTGGTGATGGTGGTGTTGTTGTTCTTGCTGCTGTTATTATCATCGTTGCTGCTTTTCTTTCTCTTGTAGTAGTAGTAGTAGTAGTAGTAGTATCAGTAGTAGTTGTTGTTACTGTTGTTGATGATCTCTTCTTCTTCTCACGTAAAAAAGAATGAACGTATTTTGCCTTTTGTGTATATCCAGATACACTATCACAAATTAAAAACAACAACAACGCAACATTTCTTTCGATTTTTTCAGACATAAAATAGGTTTCTTTGAACACATGCCATCAACAGCCAGAGATCTGCTTTTGTTCTCAATCGATTTGCTAGTTTTAATTCGTCTGATTCGTTGATGACAGAGATGTCTGATGCTGTTGAGCTGACACACGCAAACACACACGCATAAATATACTTACATACATACATACACACTTCGTACGCAATGTTTGACTGTAATTATGATAGACAATTCTCTCTCTCTCTGTCTCTCTCTCTCTCTGTGCCTCTCTCCCTCCCTCTCTCTCTCTCTTTGTGTCTCTCTCCCTCCCTCCCCCCCTCTCTCTCTAGTCCCCAGATCACGGGTGTGCATCCAGACCATGCGGAGACCATGAGATGTGTATCCCAGTGTTGACCAACATCAGATTCATGTGTGTCGCCATGCCCTCAGGTATGTAGGTACTGCTGTGTGTGTGTGTGTGTGTGTGTGTGTGTGTGTGTGTGTGTGTGTGTGTGTGTGTGTGTGTGTGTGTGATCTACAGGTTCTCAGAGACGGACAGATAGACAGACAGACAGACAGAGTTTCTATTTTCTATGGAATATTTGTTGACTTCAGATGGAGTGGCCGCAGTGTGGGAAGAAGCCATGGCTGTAAGGTCCAAGTCTGTCGTTCGTTAGATTCCAGGACTTATCTTGACTGTCTGTGATGTTGATGTCCATTTTCAAACCTCTGGCAGAAACCTTAGTGCGCATTTTGATTCGGTTCTGTCCACAATGACCATTACATAATGTATGTAAGACTGCCAACCTCCAGCTAAGAAAAAAAACAAAACAAAACGATAATGAATATTTGGACGCCCTACCTCCGGAGAGCCCAGAGCTTTTATAAATACAATTACACATACATACATTGATGCAGATACACTTCATAACATTCATTTGCCTTTACGCATCACAAAATAAACAGGTCACACACACACACACACACACACACACACACACACACACACACACACACACACACACACACACACACACACACACACACACACACACTCCAGGCATTCATACCGATACAGCCCCATTCCTCTCTCCACCCACCAACAATCACAGACACACAGGGCGGGAAAACTAATCATAACACTTGTGGAAAAGGTGAGTTTTTAGAGCTGATTTGTATGAGGACAGACTGAGTGTGTCGAACCATTAGGCCCTATCTGACCGTTGAAGCAACTATTCAGCTTTGTTCCTTGTTCCTGCATCGCATTGACTCCTTGCTGGTTTATCTTCTGCTTTGATGCCATGCCTTCGGACGACCTTGACTAATACCACAAGAGCTATTTTCAGAAAGTCCAAAAAAGATTACGTTACCTCTCTCTGATCCTATCCAGTACATAATTCAGTACAAAATTAGCATATAATTACCTTATATCAGCTTATCGTCACTTGCAGTGTTTTCTCTTAATACACTTCCCTTCTGTCCTTCATTCACACCCCCAACACTTTTCTCAGATCTTCTGCAGTAAAACTCCTGCGAGTCCCAAAACTATCTTCAAAGATGTTTGGTCAAAGGGTCTGTCAATGTCTGACATTCTCTTCCCCTGGATCTCCGTAAATCACCAAGTCTGTTCTCTTTTAAAACACGTCTTAAAATAACCCATTCATAAATGTCCTATACATGTGATGAAGCTTAGTCGTCTATTTGTATTATTCTTCTCCTCCTCCGCTCAACAATATCTCTTTTTATCGCTGAAGAGGTCTTCTGTGTCGTGTGTGTACTTGTGGGTGGGTGCCCTCTCTCTCTCTCTCCCTCTCTCTCCCTCTCTCTCCCTCTCTCTCTCTCTTCTTCATACATAAAATGCATTGGGTACTACTTAAAAGTGGCTCAGACAGTAATAGGACGCCTAGCCAAGCGTACAGAATATTGTATAATTTATAGTCTTGGGGCAAACGAACACAGACCTCAAGTAAACGTCTTTGTCGCTATGTATGGCATCATTAGGGTGCTGCATGCGCAATGAGATCTTTTCAAAATGTTTTAAGCAGTTGATATATATTCTGTTCGTGGCAGGGTCAGAATTTTCACAATCGAACGAGTGACACATTGTGATCATATAGATTGTTAAAAAGTACCATTTGATTAAACCTTATTTTTCTTTAGATATTTGTGGTATATCGAGAAGTGTTTTAAATTTATTATGTCATATTCAACTGTTCATTCTCAAAGATATAGGCAAAACCTGTTGAAACTGAAACACGTTGATTGTGTCGATCAGCCGTGTTCCTGCAACGTACTGCAGCAGCCCACTGACCTTGAAATTTGTATTGCTCTTATCAGTAAAACTGAACAAACCAAAAAAAAAAAAAAACAAAAAAAAAAAAACAACAACAACAACAACAACAACAACAAAAAAACAAACAAAAAACCCAGCCCCCCACACACACCCAGAAAAACAAAACAAAAAACAAAACAAAAAAACTCCAGAAACAGAATACATATCTAAAACTATTTTACATATTTTGCTGTTCATAACGCATGCATGTTAGTGAGCAGTTGTTTGCGTTTAATCCCTTGACTTCTGAGCCTTGATAAGAATTAACTCAGTGTAGCATTAATCTGAAGTGTAAGAGCTATTCTTGTGCACCTTTCAAATGATAAAATTCATTTTGCTGAACACAAATAATGCAATTTCAAGAAGATGCAGCCCAGATAAATAATAGTGACTGACCTGTACCCTTCCTTCGCTGAGATGAAGCTGGCGATCTGCAGCAAGACGGGAGACCTGGATTAGAGTCATGCTGTGGGTGAGGAGCTTGTTTTAAATCTCCGTCAATCCACCGCCGGAGTGGTCTTCCTTGGCTCTGAAGCCCGAGCACTTGGCTTGCAGGGCTGGCTGGTTGACTGGCATTTTCTGTACGCGTTGATGCTCGATGTACTGGTTGACAGGTATATCACCAGCCATCTTTCTGATGACATCATTTCTGACCCGGTCTCTTCTGGTTTTGCCAACTTCTCGGCGGAGACATCGCATCTCAGAGGTTGTGGGTTTGTGCTCCAGGGCTTTGTTCAGAGTCCAGGTCGGGCACTGGTAGGTTAGGGTAGGGACGAAGACTGCATTGATCAGTTTGGCTTTGGTTTCCATAGTTATGTTTGGGTGCTTCAGGAGGAGTGCCAGTTGATCGCTGACAGAGTTTGCCTTCTGAACTCTGGTCTCTGCTTATCTGTCCAGTTTCCCATCATCAGCAGGTATCTGAACTCTATGGTTTGTTTGAGCTGCTGTCTGTTGATGGTGATATCCAGCTTTTCAGATATGCACCCTGTTGACATAACCTCTGTCTTACCTATGCCGACCGTCATACGACAGTATTCACAGGTACTGTTCAGGATGACTGTATTATGTCTTCAAAGCCGTTCTTTGTTTTCATTCAGGTTACCCCACAAAGCGCGTGAGATGTTACACAAGTCAGACGTTAAAGGAAAGAAGAACTGGGTATCGGATGTGCGTAATTGTTTGCGTGAACATTTTTTGGGTGAGATATTGGTAAATCAATGTCGAATGCTAGGCATAGTAATGCTCGGGATTATACAATGCATTAAAATGAAGAGGTAGTGTAATATTTAACAATGTGATTCAAACTTCAAATTCATCTGACGTGAAACGTTTTGTTTTGGCCTGTATGCCCACACCCATTTCGAGAGAGGCCATGGCCTACTAATGACTAAATGATTCACATTCGCATTCTCCCTTTGTGTCCGAAGGAGCGTGGCTGGGGCAGAGCTGCAACAAAACCTGCATCGCCCCCGCGTCAGCAGGCAAAACGGGCTGTTTCCATGGGCAGTGCGAGTGTGCTGCAGGTTACTTCTACTCCGTGTCACAACGTTCCTGTGTATCCGGTAAGTTAACGGGCCTTTTTTTTAATCCTGTTTATTTCCCATTTAACAAAGACAGCTTTTGTTCGCCATCCACTTTTGTACCTCTGCAACGTACCACACAAACCTTTCATATACGTACATTACCCTGTAAGCGCCCAGTATCCAGCAAACGCCCACCCCTCATTTTGGGTTTAAAACATGCGTGGGATAAGATACCTCACACACACCCCACCCCCCGCCTCCCACACACACACACTTTGAGAAAAAAAGAAGACAAGAGAGGCAAGGTCTTCAAGACTCATTTGTGACATGCGTTGTATCCAGTAAAAAAAAATCATGAGAAAAAAAGAGATTGAAAAATCGTCAATATCGATCCTGTATTAAATATTAAGCTTTGAAAAAAGAAGAAGAAAAAAACACTAAAAAACAAAAACAACCAGGCCTGCTAGCAGGATCAAACCACGGATGGACTGTTCAGAAACAAGTGAGGAGAGGGAGGGGGGATGGATGGGAGGGCAGTACATTTATGAAGTTTAAAGGGGTGGGTTGTCATTCCAGGCTGTGCTAAATGACTTCTTCTTCTGCGTTCACTCGTATGCACACGAGTGGGCTTTTACGTGTATGACCGTTTTTACCCCGCCATATAGGCAGCCATACTCCGTTTTCGGGGGTGTGCATGCTGGGTATGTTCTTGTTTCCGTAACCCACCGAACGCTGACATGGATTACAGGATCATTAACGTGCGTATTTGATCTTTTGCTTGCATATACACATGAAGGGGGTTCAGGCACTAGCAGGTCTGCACAAATGTTGACCTGGGAGATTGTAAAAATCTCCACCCTTTACCCACCAGGCGCCGTCACCGTGATTCGAACCCGGGACCCTCAGATTGACAGTCCAACGCTTTAACCACTCGGCTATTGCGCCCGTCTGCTAAATGACTAATACAAGGGGTAAAGCTGGGCTGGCCAGATTTGACATCAGTGTAAAAACCAACGAATAGGCTGCTACTCTGGGATCGAGGCACGTCTACCAGGAGGAGACTCTGTCTTGAGACTCCGTGATCAAATACATGTTGCTGACGCAAAGACCATGAAGACACCAGAGCTGTAGCCGGCGTTGCCCGTTCACATTCATCCTCCCAGTGCCGAACTGACCCACACAGACAGACGGCAAGTTGTGATCGACACCCGCTCTGGCGTTGAAGTCACGATGGATGAACAGTAGCTCTCTTTCTTAGGGAATCTTCTGATGACAACGCTCAGGTCATCGTAGTATTTATTCCTTTCCTTCCGCTGAGGAAGTTAGCGTTGGGGAAGTTAGCGTTGGGGAAGTTAGCGTTGAGGAAGTTAGCGTTGAGGAAGCTGGCGTTGGGGAAGTTAGCGTTGAGGAAGCTGAGGTTGAGGAAGTTAGCGTTGGGGAAGTTAGCGTTGAGGAAGCTGGCGTTGGTGCATTGACAGCTAGCTGATTAGGCTGAGTAGCCCCCACTGAAGTGTGGAGCTGCTGGAGGGACAAGATTCGCCCGGTTCTCTCTGTAGGCGGGATGAATGATCCCAGCAGGCTGTTTCTGACCGCGAATCCCTCTCCACCCATGCTTCCTTCAAAACAAGGGAAGTCGTTTCCTGGGTCCTCACAGATTTTGATCCTTGAGCCAAGTCTCTTTGGACAGCGACGATGTGTGTGTGTGTGTGTGTGTGTGTGTGTGTGTGTGTGTGTGTGTGTGTGTGTATTGTGGGACCTGATACATAGGGATGTGTGTGTGTTTGGGGGAGGGGGGGGTATATTTTTTGTTTGTTTGTTTATCAAATGTTATTATCATTATTGTCATTTATATGATTTTTTTCTGTTCTTTTATGTATTTATTCATTTAATCTCTTTTCGTTATATTATATTCATTTACTTATTTATCTAATCATTCATGTATCTATTCATTTATTTATTTGTTATTTGTTTATTCATTTATTTATTTGTTTAGCTATGTACCCATTTATATACGTATTTATCTTAGTATATTTATTGTCTCACTGATTTTTAATTTTCCCTCATGGCCTGACTAAGCACGTTGGGTTACGCCGCTGGTCAGACATCTGCTTAGTGGATGCGGTGTAACGTATATGGATTTGTCTAAACGCAGTGTTGCCTCCCTGATAAACTGAAACTGATCTCCAGAAACTACTCCATCTCTAACAGGTTTGGTCGTATTCTGTCTGCAGTGAGGATGTTATGATAAACTGTTGGCCCCTTCCTAACGTTTGACATGATGCTTAGAGCTTTTTGAATATCATTTGTTGTGAATAACAACATTCACTGAGCAGATGAATTTCTTGACTGCTTCAACGTATCCTAAGATGTCAATGAAATTAGTTTAAACGTTGTTTTTTTTGTTTTTTTTTTAAACTTATTCTACTTATTATTTTCAGGCGTAATTGATGCTCCTGACTGGTTGATAAATTCTACAATGCGATATTGTCCTTTATTCAGCCACTCTTTGACATGTTTTATTGTCAGTTTTAATGTTTTTGTAAAAACAACAACAAATAAATAAATTAATAAATAAAAATGAAAGAAGAAGAAAAAAAAAGCAAAAAAGCCAAGAGATTACTAAAATCACTGTCTCGGACCTTTTTTTCTGTACGTGAAATTAGCCAGAAATATGTCCTCCCAAAAGGTATTGGATACTGTCCTTTTAATAGGTGTATTATAGCAATACTTGTTTTTAACAAAAAAGAGGACATGTCTTCTGATATCGTTCTCCATTTCTGATTACTGATTTATCATTTTTTCTCGGGTGAATCCAACTAGGGGGTCAGTTCTGACTGGTTAACATTTACCCCCCGGGGCAGCGCCACAGCAAATTCTTTTAGAGAAGGTATCTCGATAGGTCTGTTAGTTATACTTTTCATTGGTGTTTTTCTTCATATTTTATCTTGTTTGTTATTCCATGTATATTGTTTCTGAAGGTTGCTCATTGATGTGTTGTGGGGTTTGGGCAACAAGATCTGGAGGTGTTTCCACTGAAAATGTCAGATAAACCAAACAAATATGAACCCGATATAGCACACGCAGATCAAATGTTTACGTTAAGGAAACGGGATGTTTGCATGAATAATTGCACACATTTATCAAATAAATTAAGTTTTGGCAAACCACCAGCCACAATGTTCTTGTCATTCTTAATTTCCCCTCACAAAATGTGATATAGAAGAACTTGTCTGTTTCAGATTGTCGGACACTTGGTAACTCCTTCCTGTTCTACAAGCGATATGATTTACTGGGCAATGATAAGCGCAGTATGGACATAAACGACATCAGTGATATTGCTAAATGTAAGCATGCATGCACCTCAGACAGCAAATGTGTTGTATTTGTGTATGGCATAAACGTTGGAACATGCTTTTTCAAGCATACCACAGCACTGGACCACCCAAGCAAATGGGGTGCCCATCCTGCAGCTGACACCTACCAGAGAACATGTGTCTAAAGAGAAAATGTTCCATATAACTGTTTGATGTCTACAAGAGGACACGTACTTAGAGAGAAAATATTCCACACTGCTGTTTCATGTCTACGAGTAGACAAGTGTTCTGAGAGAAAAAAGTTCCACACAGCTGTTTGATGTCTACAAGGGGACACATGTTTGGAGAGGAAAAAAAATTTCCATACAGATGTCTGATGTATAAAAGTTTGTATTTGTATTTGTATTTCTTTTTATCACAACAGATTTCTCTGTGTGAAATTCGGGCTGCTCTCCCCAGGGAGAGCGCGTCGCTACACTACAGCGCCACCCATTTTTTTTTCTCCTGCGTGCAGTTTGATTTGTTTTGATTTGAATACACATGCTTAGAGAGAAAAAAAAAGTTCCATACGGATGTTTGATGTCTACAAGAATACACATGTTAATAGAGAAAAAAGTCCCATACAGATGTTTGATGTCTCCAAAAGGACACGTATTTAGAGAGAAAAAAGTTCCATACAGATGTTTGATGTCTACAGGCGGACATTCAGAGGCGACCGTCCCCAACCCAGCGGGTTGCAGGTTGCTGATAGTGGACGGCTTCCAGATACGGAGGTTAGCCCCAAATAAGCTGGCTTGCTAGTAAATAAGGGGTCCCGGACAAACTGGTGGTGTTGTCTACCAGGATGGGGTGAGGCTTCAGGTGGCACTGTCTCCTTTATAAAAAGCCCCCACAACGGAAACATCGAGGCAGAAATGGTTCGCCTCAAAAACCCTAGCCCGGGTAGATGAAGCTCGTTAGCGTAGGAAGGCAGTTCATCTAGGAGAAGGAAACTCCGATTTCTAACCCGAACAGATGAAGCTCGTTAGCCATGGAAGGCTGTTCGTCTAGGAGAAGGACAACTCCAATCCGAAACCTCCACTGCCTTGCGGCTACATCTTCTTCAGGAAAAGGCTAAGGGAGTAAACCCTGACAGAAAATCCGGAGTTGGAGTCCCTAAGGCGGTCTTGAGTTGTAACCAACTCCTTTCCAGCAGCTCCTGCTTCACGTCTGGTGCCAGGCGTATTGGCTTCTGCTTTTTCCCTGGAGTCAACCAGATGTGAGGAGTGGGGGGACTTGCTACATGGGCAACAGCTTGTCTTCCATATCAGTCAACCCAGGCCTGCACCTGGAGAGGTCAATCCAGCTTCGCTACCTTGCCTTCACTGACCTGGCAAAGGCCTTTGATCTAGTGAGCAGGAGCGGACTGTTCACACTTCTGAAGAAGAAAGGCTGTCCCCCAAAATTACTGGCCATTGTCGAATCCTTTCACAAGGACATGTTCAGCACAGTGTGCTACAATGGAGCAGTGTCTGACCCGTTCCAATTAAGCAGTGGTTTCAAGCAGGGTTGCGTGCTCGCCGCAACACTCTGGCATATTCTATCCATGCTTCTGTCATATACGTTTGCAAACAACGAAGGTGGTGTTCACATACACACAAGATCTGACGGAAAGCTCTTCAACCTGGCCAGACTCAGAGCAAAGACCAAAGTCAGGTGTGTCACCACCAGAGAGGCTCTCTTCGCTGATGACGCTGCACTGGTGACACACACAGAGGAGGCCCTTCAGAGACTCACAGACCGCTTGCGCACGCGTGCAATGAATTCAACCTCACCATCAGCCTGAAGAAAACGGAAATGATGGGACAGGGCACTAACTCTCCCCCAACAATCCACATTGTGAGCCACAAGCTGAACACAGTTGACCCGTTTCAGTATCTGGGGTCGACAATAACTTCGAATCTTTCCCTCGAGCCAGAGATCAACTCAAGAATTGCGCAGACCGCCGAGGTCATGTCCAAACTTCACAAGACGGTGTGGTCAAACCAAAACTTGACGGTGAACGCTAAGATGCAGGTGTTCAGAGCTTGCGTTCTAAGCACCCTACTCTACTCGGGTGAAACATGGACCACATATGCCGCCCAAGAGAAGAGACTGAACAGTTTCTATCTCCAATGTCTCATACGCATTCTTGGAATCCGATGGCAGGACAAGATCCCAAACACTGAAGTGCTTCAGCGTGCAGGCTTGCCAACTGTCTTCGCCATTCTGAGTTAGTCTTCGCTGGCTCGGTCATGTTCGCCGCATGGATGAAGGCCGCATCCCTAAAGATCTGCTGTACGGCGAACTATCAGAGGGATCTAGGCCCCGAGGCCGCCTCCGACTAAGATTCAAAGACACTTGCAAATGGGACCCGACAAGTACAAGTATTGATGTGCTGTCCTGGGAAAGCCTTGCGGACTCACGTGGACCCAGGAAATCTGCAATTCAGAGAGGGGTGAAACAAGCAGAGAGAAGCCGCATTGACTCGCTGAGGAGAAAGCCACACGCAAGTCATGTAAACCAAGCAGCATCCGCATATATCTGTCCCACATGCAGGAGAGATTGCCACTCCAGCATCGGTCTACACAGCCACAGCAGGAAGTGCAATGCCCGGCAGTGACTACATTTCTGGTGCAGCCATCGTCTCTCGAGACGGAAGGAGGCCCACGACAAGTGGACGCGTGCTTAGAGAGAAAAAAGTTCCATACAGATGTTTGATGTCTACAAGAAGACTCATGCTTAGAGAGAAAAAAGTTCCATGCAGGTGTTTGATGTCTACAAGAACTCATGCTTAGAGAGAAAAAAAAGTTCCACGCAGATGTTTGATGTCTACAAGAACTCATGCTTAGAGAGAAAAAAAAGTTCCACGCAGATGTTTGATGTCTACAAGAACTCATGCTTAGAGAGAAAAAAGTTCCATGCAGATGTTTGATGTCTACAAGAACTCATGCTTAGAGAGAAAAAAGTTCCATGCAGATGTTTGATGTCTACAAGAACTCATGCTTAGAGAGAAAAAAGTTCCATGCAGATGTTTGATGTCTACAAGAACTCATGCTTAGAGAGAAAAAAGTTCCATGCAGATGTTTGATGTCTACAAGAAGACATATGCTTAGAGAGAAACAAGTTCCATACAGATGTTTGATGTCTACAAGAAGACACATGCTTAGAGAAAAAAAAAATTCCACACTGCTGTTTGATGTCTACAAGAAGACACATGCTTAGAGATAAAAAAAAAAAAATCCACATTGCTGTTTGATGTCTACAAGAAGACACATGCTTAGAGATAAAAAAAAAATCCACATTGCTGTTTGATGTCTACAAGAAGACACATGGTTTGAGAGAAAAAAAATTTGCACACTGTGGCTTGACTGCATGTGCTCAACGACAAAACGATGCATACTGTCGTGGCCTTCCAAAGCAGGATGCCTTCATCCCTTCACATACTTCATTACCTGGGACTCTCCCACGGACTCCAGTTTCACTGGCAGCCTCCCTCTCCATGTTGTGTTATAAAAAAAATACAATGGATACATAATTCCTTTTTCATTGTAATCTTTAGCCATTTTGTGGCTTGAAGAAGCCTCATCATGAGTGAGTTTTCTGATATTTTGCGGAGTTATTTGTGTGGTAGTTCCAAATGCTCTTTTATGTCTAAAAGAGGACATGTGTTTAGAAAGAAAAAGTTCGTCATAGTTAGTTTTCTGGCATTTTGCTGAGTTCGTTTTACAAAATAATTAATGAATTCCCGTACATTTAAACCTATCAACGATTTCTTGATTACCTTCTTTATATCTGGGGAGGAGGTAGAGGTCTGCTGTGACCTTTTCGTGTTTGATGTGTTAGTTTTCCTACAAGTTTCCATTCATAACAATACCAATAGCGGATATTGACATTGCGCTTGATCTGTAAATAGCCGTGCTTCGTAGCAAAATAATGGTATTTTGTAATAATATGCTTTTCAGCTCAGAACCAGAGAATGGGATAAAGAAAAGTGCGTGCGTGCGTGCGTGCGTGCTGTGTGTGTGTGTGTGTGTGTGTGTGTGTGTGTGTGTGTGTGTGTGTGTGTGTGTGTGTGTGTGTGTTAATGGACTTGAATTTTGAAGATTTTATTATTTGGTGTGCGTCACAGTTTTACACTGCCCGAAGTCTGTCAGTAAGCTATTTGGGGAGCCTGAAAGCAGTGTAATGCGATTGTTGTCTGATCTTGTCAGTGCAAAGACACAAATGTGGACTCCAGCACATAAACACGTGAGAGATACTGGTGAATACAGCTGATTCTGAGGAGTTCAAAGACGCCATTGTGGCAAACTGTGGAAGTTCATGTGGCGGTCGAACTGTTGAAGTTTCTTTCAGGCTGATAGTTTGAGGAAGATGGACTGCGAATTTCTTTTCTCTTTTTTAGGGGTGTCGGGCGGGGGTGATATCGTTTTAGATTTATTATTATTAAGCGATAATATGTTTTGTCTCGTTCGTACTTGTCAAAGATGCACTGTTGATTCATTTTGATTGTGCCTTGTAGCCGTGATGTATGCAAGCATAGCTGGCTATCACTAGAGAAACTACGACGTGACGGAAAGAATTTATGAACAATGTAAAAAAAAAAAGAAAAGAAAAAAAAGGCTGTTTGTAAACATCAAAGTGTGTGGGTCCACGCACAGAACCTTTAGGGACACCATGGATCAGGGGTGGTGGACAGGTGAGAGAGTATCAACAGACACCGAGTCCTGCCACAAAGATACAGTCGGAACAAAGACAGAGCATGATCCGAAAGGAAAGGGATGTAGATGATTCAGGAGAATGTCATGACTGTTTTCCTCTGTTTTCATCTCTGCAGATCGATCCAGGAGTGAAGTGAAAGAAGAGAATTATGATTTTCATCGAGAGCTTGAAAGAGATCAATTGACGATTTTCAAAACAGCCGTTTCTGCGCAGTGATCTGTACCGAACCCAGACTGCTGTGCACAGAAGAGATGAGTGCTTTGAAGATGGTCAGATAATTGTTCAAAGACAATGTTCTCTGTGATTTGGGAGAGAAAGGACACTGCACACAGATCTGTACTTCTTCTCACGTTGCCAGGGTGGAAGGATGGTTTCACAAGGAATGGCTTGACCATTGAGGCACTGTGGAAAACGTAACCAGACACAAGGAATGCTTGATAATCAAAGTGAAATATATCTAAGCGAGAGTTCGTCCTGACACTGCTTCAAGTTCATCACGATTTAATTACTTTAATTACGCTTTTAATTAAATCAGTCAATTGAATTTGCACTCACGACACATTTTGCACGCCAATGACCACGGATGGTAAAAAAAAAAATTCTATTAAAAACAAAAAACAACAAAAAAACAACCTCACACAAGAACTTCTGTCTCAATGTTGTACCACCTTCCATTGTGAAGTTCGGATGACACTGAAATACAGGGAGTCCTCTGTATGTCAGTCTGTCTGTCTGTATGTCTGCCTCTGTCTCTCTTTATGTCTCTGTCTGCCTGTCTATCTGTCTGTCTGTCTGGCTGTCTCTGTCTCTCCCTCACCACGTGTCGTGTGAACAGTAACGATAGACACTGAAATAAATCTAAGAGAAGAGAAGCAAGTCGGGTCTAACTCAGGTAATTATTTTCGGAGTTGCGGGCCCTGGGTTAAACACGATTTATAACGTGATTGTTTACTACTACTACTACTACTGCTGCTGCTGCTGCTGCTGCTACCACCACTACTACTACTTCTTATGATAATAATAATATCAACAACAGTAATAATAGTAATGATGATAATAATAATAATAATAATGATAACGGATACTTGTTGAGCGCTTTCCCCCCGAAGTGGAAGCTCAAAGCGCTTTACAATGAACACTAAACGCGCGCGCACACACATATGAAAAGGTAGAAAATTATTGATAAATCACACAAAAGCATAAAACATTCAAAACTATGCGCATGGCATTATCTAATTACACGCACACACACACGCACACACAAAACAAAACAAACAAACAAACGCACACACATCTAAAATAACTTTGTTGTATATACGTCAAATTGATGGCTAACACACACATACACGTACGCATGCACGCAAGCACGCACACACACACACACACACACACTCAAACGAACGCACGCGTACAGGTGGATATACACAACGCAAATACATAAGAGTCCCGAACACGAACACATAATTTCATTTGCAATCAAATGCAAATCAGGTAGAGAGAGAGAGAGAGAGCATACACGTTTGCTTTTTATTCGCTGCACGCAACTCAAATCAATAGTTCAGACAGTATAAAACCACGAGAAACTGCAGTGTGTTCATACGCTTTTTCCGACAACACCTGTGTTACCTATGAGTTATAATGGTTTGTTGCTTTTGCTGCCAAACTAAATGATTCCCCTTCGGATCTGAAAATAGGATATCATAACAATTTATCGCATGTATCCGCTGCGAAGATAGTAAGTATCTTATTTGTAAACCACAACTGAATTGTGTGTACTTTAGCGCCTGGTTGAGGTTGAATAATTATGATCAACACTCCACTCACTTGTCCCTGTCTTAACTCTCTCCATACGAACGGCGAAAGAGACGACGTTAACAGCGTTTCACCCCAATTACCATCATCAAAATATTGCAAGCGGAAGGCTCTTACACTGAAGAGGTGAATGTTGACAAAGAATACCACAGTTCTGACGACGGAAGCTAAAGGTTGGGTCATTCAGACACCCACTGGACATCCGAGGGGTCTGTGTAGAGGAGAAGAGAGGACTGGCCGTACTGAGTGAGTTAAACCACCTGTAAACAGGTGCCAGAAGGATTGCCACCTTGTCGTAGTGGGGACTGGAGGTTTTGCCTGAATCAGGAACCTCTCCAGAGCTATGCCAGCGGGAGCTTGTGCTCCTGATAGGACCACCCGATCGGACAGGTTCAAAGGGAAAGCCAGGCAAAGAGCGATCCACCGGTCTTCCACGTTGGGGGTTGGGCACAGAGCTAACAACTTGGTCTCCGTAATGAAAGTTTTAATCCTGAAACAGCAACAGAAGAAACCAATCAACTCCTCTCTGTGTGTGAATGGGCCCACCAGAGTCACTGGAGGATACTCGGGTGAATGACAGTGGTGAAAGTCGAAAGGAAGTCATTGGCAGGAAGGTGGAGGAGATCTAGACAATGGAGCACACCTGGTATACCATTCGGAGACTGACATAAAACACCCAGGAATGGTGGTTCGTCATTACTCCAGTTCAGTTCAGTGCAGTTCACTTACTAAAGGAGGTGTCACTGCGTTCGGACAAATCCATATACACCACATCTGCCAAGCAGATGCCTGACCAGCAGCGTAACCCGACGTGCTTAGTCAGGCCTGGAGGGAAAACAAAGTAGATAGATTTTAAAACAAAATACAATGCAGAAAAAAAGATGAATGAATAAGTTAACAAATGAATAGATATAAGAAAAATTAATAAATGAACAGAATAAAATAAAATAAAAAGACAATAATGATAATAAATAAACAGATAAGCAAATGAATGTAAATAGATATACAGACACGCACACGGACACACACGCACACGCGCGCGCGCACACACACACACACATACACATGCACAACAGATATACACCAAACATGCAGTTTCACAGATATGAAAGCACACAAACAAGCGCACAGGCCCAACGCTATACATGCAAAGAACATTGCTGCCCTCCATGCAAGAGGGCATAATGGCGCAGTAGAAGTTCACGTGCTGGACCACGCACAGTTGAGCAAATAACGAGTGAATGTCACCCATGAAGTCGAAACCACAATTCGATCAGTTCAGTGACAGCTACCGTGACTTTGAGTAAACACCCAATCTGACGAGAAATCGACACTGTTTGTATGGTTCGATTTTCTTTCAGTGTGTGTGTGTGTGTGTGTGTGTGTGTTATTACAGTTGAAGAGGTTGGGATTTTTTAAATATTTTTTTTTAGTTGTTTGGGGCTGAACCTAGGCTGAGCTCAGGTCTTTGCGTTGTTATTGGCTGAGACCTTGGTGGACCTCAGTGTCGACGTTCGTCTGGAGCAGAGAGAGGAGGATTCCAGTTTTGAATGCCAGATGCTGACTGCCGACACATAGTTATTAATCTAAGGAATGTCTTTCTGTAATGAATAAATACCTGACCTTCTTTTTTTTTTTGTTTTTTTTTTTGTTTTTGTCGCTGTCTTTGATAAATGCAATAAATGTTTCAGTAAAAATCCCTTTCAATCTTCACGCTCAAGTTGAGTGGCGTGGAAATTATGCCACTGAAGCGGCTCGGATGGTGCAGCATTACCAAGACAAAATAGGACACACACACACACACACAAACACACGCACGCACACACACACACACACACACACACACACACACAATTTCAGACGCCATCTCGTCGCAGAAACAAACAAATCTACACCAAAGCGCGTAACTGAATGACCATTAGTAATAAACAAATAAAAAAATAAATAAACAAATAAATAAATAAATGAATGAATGAATTGATGAATAAATAAATACTGATGCATCGTTCACTCAGGAAATCTCTGAGCCTACATAGACATAGCGTGACTTGCACACGGTTTTTATACATGTGCGCCTTGCTTTGATCTGATGAGGGAAATCTATGGGGATCGACAGCTTTAACAATTCAGTTAACTGTATCTATACAGCTGCATCGCAAATAAGCACCCTTTCGCAATAAGCCAGTTAGATGATAAATTTTAGTGAAGAGGACAAAAATGTTAACTCGTCAGTATTCATGTTCAAGTTCGGATTTCCATTAACGTGTGCAGGATACAGACGAGTCCCTCTTTCCAGTTCACTCAGCAACCTCGGCGTTGTCCTTGACAACACACTGTCCATGCAAAAATTTATCAGTCAGACGTGTCAATCCTGCTACTGTCAATTGCGGCACATCAGTTCCATCCGGAAATATCTGTCCATTGACGCAACATCTAGACTTGCCGTTTCTCTCATTCTCTCTCGCCTTGACTACTGTAACTCTCTATTGTCTGGTTCATCCATTCAGTCCTTTCAGCGCATACAAAACTCTGCTGCCCGACTCGTCTTCAGAAAGAAAAGATCTGAGCACATCATTCCTCTTTTGCAACATCTCCACTGGCTCCCTGTCTCACACAGAATAAAGTACAAGATCAGCACTCTATGTTATAAATGTATTCACAAATCAGCCCCTTCCTATTTCTGTGGCTGCCTTTACCTCTACACTCCATCTCGCTCACTACAATCAGCTTCGGATCCACTCTGTTTACGCATACCCAGATTCAAGCTCTCGACTGTCGGCTGCTGTTCTTTCTCTGTCTCTGGACCTTGCAACTGGAATGAACATCCTCTTTCACTTCGTCAAGTCTCCACACTCAGCTCTTTCAAGTCTGGCCTAAAAAACACCTCTTCCCAAAATAGCCTCCCTTCCCTGCCTCTTCCTTGTCTTCAGTTTCTCCAGTTTTAGAGTTATGCATGCGTGTGAATGACTGGTGCGAAAGTGCTTTGATTTGTCTCTGCACAAGATTCAGCGCTATATAAATACCATTATTATTGTTGTTGTTGTTGTTGTTGTTGTTATTATTATTATTATGTTTGTGCATGCTAAGTCCTCAAACACCATCCTGCACAGAAATTAGTTCTGACTGCCTTCATCATGTCAGCAGGGATACAGGTTGTCAGTTTCGCCTTTTGGTGTTTTGGCTTTCGCCAAATAAAAAGCATGAGAACTGGAGATTCTGGAAAGAAAAAAAGCAGGCACCAAAAAGGTGTAAAAGATGGCTTCAACTTCTTCAGTGCACTCTATCCTTTTGGTACTGCCTGCAAATGAAATGACTGTGGCACCAAAGTTTTAACATCAAGGAAGGACTAGTCCTGATGATCAAGGCCCTCTACGACAATGCCAGCAGCACCGTTCTCCTTAACAACATCAGCGAGTTCTTCCGCACCACAGTCGGCGTCCGACAGGGATGCCTACTCTCACCAGTCCTTTTCAACCTGTTCCTGGAGAACATCATGAGAGAGACCCTCCTAGACTTCCACACCACCATCTCTGTAGGAGGAAGACCAGTCTGCAACCTGCGCTTTGCAGATGACATTGACTTACTGGGAGGGAGCAACCAGGAACTCCAAGATCTGACAGACAGGCTGACTGATCGCACAGGCGCTTACGGCATGGAAGTGAGCGCTGAGAAAAGCAAGGTGATGGTCAACAGTAACACCACTGCCCACGCCGACATCACCATGAATGGCCAGGAACTTGAAGAGGTGGAAGCCTTCAAGTACTTGGGAGCAACACTTACAAAGGACGGCAGGTCGAACACAGAAGTGAAGATCTGCCTCGCAACAGCAACATCAGCGATGGCAAAACTGGACAAGATCTGGAGGAGCAGGAGCAGGAGTGACTTGGGTGGGGGGTGTGGGGTGGGGGGGAGGCACTGGCGTTCTGTGAGCTAGCTGGTTGGTACATGGACTCGGTCTTGCTGAGGCTGATGGTGAGTTCAAAGCGCCTGCAGGATGTTGAGAACCTGTCCATAATGAACTGCATGTCCTCATGGGTGTGTGCAACAAGCATGCAGTCATCAGCAAAAAGGAACTCTCTCAACAGTGCCTCAAACACCCTGGACCTGGCGTGTAGTCACCGCAAGTTGAAAAGTTTGCCATTTGTGCGAAACTGAATGTAGATTCCCCGGTCACAGTCTTGGAAGGCGTCAATCAGCATGGCAGAGAAGAGAATGGAGAACAGTGTGGGTGCCAGGACGCAGCCCTGCTTCACTCCATTTACCACAGGGAACGGATCCGACAAGTCAGTATTTTCCTTACTTTTTCGCTTGCATGCCATCGTGGAATGACGCAGTCAGCTGGATTAGGCTCTATGGGCAGCTGAACTTTAGGAGGATCTTCCACAGACCACGGCGGTTCACCGTGTCGAAGGCCTTAGTCAGGTCTACAAAGACCATGTGGAGCTCCTTGTTCTGCTCACGGTACTTCTCTTGCATCTGGTGTACGGCAAACACCATGTCACATGTTCCCCTGCCTGAGTGGAAGCCACACTGTGCTTCAGGGATGACTGTGTTGGAGACATGGTCAACCAGTCTGTTCAGTATGATGCGGGCGAAGATCTTGCCAGTGATGCAGAAGAGAGAGATTCCATGCTGGTTATCGCAGGATGTTTTGTCTCCCTTCCGATTGTAAATGTGGACAATTGAAGCATCCTTGAAATCCTGGGGTACCTCCCCCCTCTTCCAGATAGACTGGAACAGGGCGGTCAGCTTGTCTGTGAGCACCTCGCCTTCATACTTGTAGATGTCAGCCTGGATTCCATCTGCTCCTGGTGCTTTTCCTGACGTTGTTAGCTTCAGGGCCTTCTGGGTCTTTGCCTTGATGGGAGGGGCAGGTCATTGACTGGTAGCTGTTGGAGGGCTGCAATTACCTCGTCAGATACGGACGAGTCCCAGTTGAGGAGGGTGTTAAGTGCTCTGCCCAGCGGGTGGTCTGGCCCAAGGCTCGGACAGGGGTTAATCCTGTGACTCTCAGCCGATACACAGCTCGGAGACCATCGTGGAAGGTCTTCATGTCGTGAACATCAGCAGCGGACTGAAGCTTTTCGGACTTTCTCTCCCACCAGGTGTTCTTCATCTCACGCAGCCTCTTCTGTACGAGTTGCTTGGTTTGCAAGAACTGGTTCTTCTTCCTCTGGCAGTCTTTATCGGAAATGTGATCCTGATGCCGTATATGCAGTGTGTTCAGGAGCTTGGAGGTTCCAGAGTCGTTCTCATCAAGCCACTCTTTGTAGCTCCTCTGTACAAAGCTGAGTGTGTCAGCTGCTGCTGTGTACACAGCATCTCTAAAGGTGCTCCATACCTCTTCTACATCAGTCGATGCAGGAATTTCTTGGAGAGCTGCTTGGATTTGCTGCTGCAGCACGTCCTTGGTGATAGAGAGACAGCGGATGTTCAGCTTCCTAGGGGGGTTTTGCCTGGCTGGTTGGAGCTTGCATGCAAGTCTGATGTTCATCTTGCCAGGGGATGACCAACAGACTGCTATTCTCATGCAGCATGTAATGGAAACACAACCTCTGACCCTCTGCTGGACAATCACATAGTCCAGCATGTGCCATGTGCCATTGCTTGGAGCGGGGGTGCATCCATGTGTTCTTGTTCTTGTCCGCTTGCTGGAACAGGGTGTTGGTGATGGTCAGTCCATGCTGTGCGCAGAGCGAGAGCAAGAGCAGTCCGTCGGAGTTGCACTTGCCAGTGCCATGCTGTCCTAGGACTTTTGGCCATGAGGAGAAGTCCACGCCGACGCGGGCATTGAAATCCCCAGGGATGATCAGCCTGTCCTTTCTGTCTACTGCTGAAATGGTGCGGCTAAGCTCCTCATAGAAAGCTTATTTGTTGTCATCAGGGTTGGTCATTGTCGGGGCATAGCAGCTGGTGACTGTGGAGAAGCGATCCTCGGACAGCTTCAGACGCAGGGTCATCAGCCTATCGTTTATCCCACGTGGAAGGCTGTCAAGCTGTCGTGCAAGTTTGGTTCATATGGCAAAGCCCACGCATGAGGTTCTTGGGGTACCATCTGGTTTTCCAATGCAGTAGAAGGTGTAGCCCCCTCCAACTTCCTCCGGCTGGGTTTCACCGGCAAACCTGGTTTCGCTCAGGGCTGCTATGTCCACCTGGTAGTGATCAAGCATTCTAGCAATGAGCACTGTGCGCCTTTCTGGTCTGTCGTCTCTGTCTAAAAGGGTGCTGTAGCGGTGCTCGCCACTAGGATTATATTTGTTTGCAGTAACAATAGATGAGCGGGAGGATGAAGGAAAACATAAGACCACAGTAATGTGAAGAGAACAAAGACTTATTCTGAACTCCAGTTTAAGATGGAGGAGGTGAGTCTGTGCTACCCGGATGAGCATGACGACACGATACGGCATCAGCATCACGTGATTAATATATGCTCTTACGGGACATCTCCCTTCCTTTGAGACTGACAAAGCAGCCGAACGAAGTGGCTTGTGAATTATTCTTTAGAGTCCACAAATAACCGAAGGAGGGAGATAAAGTAATCTTTCCTTTTCTCTAACTTAAATGTTCATGAATTACAATTCAAATCTGCTTGAATGGCTCAACGAAATATATATTAAATAAAGTTCAGTTCCCTGCCTGGCTGATGACTTCAATCCATGTAGCAGGCTGGCATGGTGATGACTCTGCCGCTGCGTGTTGTCACCAGTGTCGGACTGCTGTTGATGGCGCCCCGTAGAGCATCTGGGCTGGCACCACTGCTGCTGGCGTTGTCAATGGACACTGGCCCTGGACGCGGGCCTCAGCCTGGCTCTTTGTTCACGTTAGAGCCGCTCTGGACTGCATTGGGTGCTTTATGACTTGCACCACTCTTCTGGTCACTGGATACTGGAATTTGGGAATTGCGTAGGGAAAGGTCGGTTTGGACTGGAATGGGGTAGGGAGTGGACTGCTCAGGCTGTAGACCACATGAACGCCTGAGGTGACGCCTGTTGCGTCGGAACTTGCCTTGTGGCGTTTCCACCATGTAGGATCTTGGCGCGACTGTGCTGCTGCACCACTGCAGGGCTTCTCTAACTCTTCTCACCGTCGAGCTTCTGCATCATGATGTCACCTGGACGAAGTGTGTCTAGAGGCTGTACTCCGTGACGCTTGTCGAATGTTGTTTGTTCTTCTTCTTCACCTTTGCATCACTGGCTGCTACTGCTGATTTCTCACAGACTCTGGGCTCGAGGTTTTCAGACAGTGTTGGGAGTGTGGTTCTCAGACTTCTTCCTGGTGCAAGCTGTGCTGGGCTGTAACCTGTAGCTTCAATTGGTGTGTCTCTGTAGATGAGAGCTGGATCGTCTTGCTGTCTGTATAGCTCGCTCAGCTTCACCGTTCGCCTGTGGGTAATGGGGACTTGTTGTGACGTGTTTAAATCCCCACTCTGTTGCGAAAATCTGGAACTCCTTTGACGTAAACTGCTTTCCATTATCGGTGACGAGTATCTCGGGGATACCCTGACGTGCGAAAATGTCTTTCATGTTCTTGATGACTTTTGTTGTGGTGATCTTCTTCAGGTGAGCCAGCTCTAAGTAGCGAGAGTAGTAATCCACAACGACGAGGTATGACTGTCCCTTGAATTCGCATAGATCTGCGCCACACTTCTGGAATGCTTGCTGGGGTAGCTCTGTTGTAATCAATGGCTCTTTGGGCTGCGTGGGTGGGCCTCTTCTCCTGGCAATGCTTGCATTCTTCCACCATCTTCTTGATTCCAGCACCAATTCCGGGCCACCAGACTGCTGCCTTCGCACTCTCTCTGCACTTGGTGATCCCTTGATGGCCTTTATGGATCCTGCGTAGGATGTCGTCATGTAGCGGAGCTGGAACAACAATGCGGTTTCCTCAAGTGAGAAGACCCTGATGCTCGCTGAGTTCGCTGTGAACTGCATAGTAGTCACGCAATCCATCCTCAACGTCGGTGACGTATTGTGGCCATTCTTTGCGTGTGTAACGAAGTGCTTCTTGGATCAGTCTGTCTTTTCTTGATTCCTCTGCGATTTCTTGCATGCGTTTGTCTGACGCTGCGCAAGACTAGGAAATGTCCACACTGTCGAGGTAGGCTTCCACATCTTCAATCAGCGTGGTGGCCTCTTCTTGTTTTCCAGTGGTGGACTGAAGGCTGCCGGATAGAACATCTGCTACAATGAGCTTCTTCCCGGGCACGTACTCAGCTCTGATGCTGAATCTCATAAGACACATCAGCATTCTCTGACACTGTATGGGTGTATCTTGGAGATCTTTGTAGTTGATGATGGGCACGAGGGGCTTGTGATCTGTCTGAAGCCTCACACTGCCAGTGTCTCTTTCTCAATCTGGGCATATCTGCATTCAGTGGGAGTCAGAGTTCTTGAACAGTATGCGACAGCTTTGATGCTTTCGGGGTGTTCCTGCAGCAACACAACTCCGATCCCATAACTGCTCGCATCTGCACTCACTATGGTTCGCTTCCTCGGATCGTAGAATGCTAGTGTTGGTGTCGAGGTAAGCATCTTCTTCACAGTGGTCATGGCTTTGATTTGTGCTGGACCCCATGACCATGCACAATCCTTCTCCAGAAGTTGTGTCACTGGCTGGAGCACAGTTGACAGGTTGGGCAAGTAGCGACCAAGGAAGTTAATTATGCCAAGCATCCTCCTCAACTCAGGCACGTTGGTAGGATCTGACATGGTCGTGATGGCTTCCACTTTCGCTGGGTCTGGTGAAATGCTGTTCTTGCTGATTCGATGACCCAAGAACTCCATCTCATGCTTCCTGAATTCGCACTCTCGCGATTCAGCTTCAAGTTGACACTTGCCAGTTTCCTCGTCACGTTGTGAAGGTGATGCTCGTGGACTTTCTCGTTCTCACTGAAGACAAGTATGTCACCAAAGAAACATATTACACTGGACTCTTCCTTGAGTATGTTCTCCATGGTTCTTTGGAATATCTCTGGTGCTGACGTTATACCAAATGGCAATCGCTTGTAGTAGAATCTTCCACATGGGGTAATGAATGTGGTGAGCTCTGCTGACTCTGGGTCAAGTGAAATCTGGTAAAATCCGGATGTAGCATCTAACTTGCTGTAGATCGCAGACCCGGACAGCTTGTGCAGGGTATCTTCCAATGTTGGCAGTGTGTAGCGTTCTCTCTTGACTGCTGCATTCAGATGCTTGTAGTCTGTGCAGATTCTCACTGATCCTGGCTTCTTCATTACTGGCACTATGGGTGAACACCAGTCCGTCGGCTCTGTTACTTCTTCTATGATCCCTGTTTTCTGCATCTTGGTGAGCTCTTCCTTGACTTTGTCTAACAGGAGTATCGGGATTCTTCTTGCTGAGTGAACACTGTAAGCCCCTGATCCTTCTTTCAGAACTATCTTCACTGGAGGGCACTGGACCGGTTTGTCGTCAAGCTCGCCGAAAGGCATTTCTATGGCTTCAGTCCTCTTGACTAGACCCATTCTTGCCGCTGCTTCTCTGCTGAGAAGGTTGTCCGTCTTTACCTGTACAACGAAGAGTCGAAGTGGTTCGAGGCTGGTCATGGACTCGGGTGATGGCGACAAATTGTCCCTCACACTACAGGATACCTCCTGGGCTATGCAGAATTGCGCTTGATCTGTGAAGCTGTGGACGAGGTTTCAGCTTTTTGTACTGCGGTGACGAGATGATAGACACATCCGCTTCTGTATCTATCTTGATCGTGACGTCGCAACCTCCGAACTTGAGTGTTGTCATCCACGGTGGTTTATTTCTGCCTTCTGAGCACGATGTTCCAACAAAGAGTTCCTCCATTTTCTCTTCTTCACGGCTTGCTTAAACCTTCTTTTCTTCTGAGTGTTCAACGTGTGACGCCACCTTAACGTATTCCTTCAGATGTGGTACGTCGTCTACTGCGTCGACTAACTTGCTGCTTCTGCAGCCTGCCGCAAAGTGATTCATGGATTACTCCCACATCAACGCAGCCCTACTTTTGAACATTGAGAAAGGAGATCAAGAGATCCATAGAACATGCAACGAAAGAGATAACAAAGAGAGAGGGAGAGAGACAAAGAGAGACAGAGAGCAGATGACAAAGGTTCATTTGTTAGGCCTCCGATCCATAACAAAAGAGTGGGCTAAGAACAAGCAAACAAAACAAAACAAAAAACCAGAGAGTGAATCAAGAAGAAAACGGCCAAACGGTAGGTAGATAGACTGATAGATAGACAGACCGAGAGAGAGAGAGAGAGAGAGAGAGAGAGTGTGTGTGTGTGTGTGTGTGCGTGCGTGCTTGCTTGCTTGCTTGCGTGTGTGTGTGTGTGTGTGTGTGTGTGTGTGTGTGTGTGTGTGTGTGTACATCACTGATCAGATTGATCACTGCAGTACATTCAGTAATGTCTTATACATTTTTGTTTTATACTTGTTGCTGTAGCTTTGGGTAACAGCTGAGCGTCATACTATCTGCAAGGCCTATCGTCGAGGCAGGACCTGAAACCTGACGTAACTGAACTAACTGAGCAGCATTGATCCCAACTGGGTCAGTTTCATCGGCTCTACCATTGACACAACAGACGTGTACAACCATACAACGACTCCAACACATCACGAAGGATCGACAGTGGTATTTTCCAGTGATGTCAAAACTGTACATGGATGTCTGGTGCTGAGAGTGAAGTCTGATACCAATAATTCCCAGGCCAGTGTTGAGAGACACGCTGGCCCTGAGGTTTGTCAGTAGCATGATTGTGTTTGTCTGTGTACGTATCATTACTGTAACTAAATATCTTATATATCTGTTTCACTCTTTGATTTTTTTTTTCTTCTTCTGATGATTTGTAGTTCTATCTATATATCTTTCTTTTTATTTCTTTCTCTGTCCCACCTTCCCTTCTTTTATTTCATTATTTTCCTTGCGTTCTTTTTCTATTCTTTTTTCTCTTTATTTCTGATTTTCCCCCTTTCTTTTCTTTCTTTTCCATTATTTCTATATTTGCTTTTTTCGGTTTTCTTTCTTGATTTTTGTCAAATATTGAATTTTTTTTTCGTGAATTCGTAAACAATTTAAGTTTCAACAGAATTATCGCTTACATGTTCAATTTCTCTTACTGAGATAATAGGATTATTCCGATTTCGATTTTGTTTCTGATTCTGTTTTCGGTGGGACTGGGAGTTTTCATTTTCGTACACCATCGCGGGTTGACATGTGCAACACCAGACAAGAATCTTCCATTAATTGCTTACCCATCATCTGGTTTCCTGACATGGGGCTGAATGGTGGTGTTTTTTTTTTCTGTTCCATTGCGGGCAAAGGCTTTGGTATCTCTGAGAGAATCTGGCTTCCAAGCCAAAGTCCTCGCCATAGAGACTGGTGCAAGAGGGTTTGTGATCGCATCTGCCTACAGCATCATGAAACAGCTGTCGATTTCTGGCAAAGAGAGGACACGGGCTCACACGGCAATGGCAGAAGCAGCAGAAAAGAGTTCCAGCTGGATCTGGTCGAGGAGAAATGAATTTCCCTACTCAAACTTGGCGTACGATGGCTCAGTGGTTAAAACGTCTACCAGAAAAGGTGACTCAGTCGTAAGCAGCGACCACCCTGGAGGCGCGGGTTCGAACCTGCTGAGGACCAGAAACAAGAAGAAAAGGCGGCAATACAAGGGTATCCATGAGTCATCATCTGGGTGCGGCCCGGCCCCCTTAGAGTGTAAGGAGTTAAGGGCCGAAACACTTGACTGTGGGGGCTTCTGCTCTGAAGATCTTGTACTGTCCAGCTCTTCCCAGAGTTTCTTATCAACAACACAATACAATACAATAACCAAAGGCAACATATATCATGTATTCAATTAGGCATTGTATTCACGATTTTTCTTTTCAAGATTAATTAAGACAGGTAACGCAACAGAATGGAGTCTGGCGTTTATTTATTTATTTTTTAATTTATAGAGTCAAGCTCCAGTTGGTGATGACAGTCATATGTTTGAAGGAATGAAGGGGCCTGGGCAATATCTATGTTCTGCACAATAAAACAGGAAGCAACAGTGTGTGTGTGTGTGTGTGTGTGTGTGTGTGTGTGTGTGTGTGTGTGTGTGTGTGCACGCGTGTGTGTACATATGTGTGTGTATGTGCGTGTGTTTGTTTGTTTGTTTGTGGTGTGTGTGTGTGTGTGTGTGTGTGTGTGTGTGTGTGTGTGTGTGTGTGTGTGTGTGTGTGTGTGTGTGTGTGTGTGTGTGTGTGTGTGTGTGTGTAAATCTCACAAACGCAGAACCCATACCAGCTCGTGCACACACAGATTGAAAGCAGATCACGACTGCAGTATCTGGCGAAGCGAGAGAAATTCATGTGTGCACGGTAAAAAAATCGTTATCATAGTGGCATTAAAACAACAATAGTGGTCGATGCTCTTTAACGAAAGAGACTAATTGGGCACAAAAAACAACAACAACAACACTTCAAACAACGCATCCATTCAAGTCAAAGACAATGCACTCATGTTAAACATTTTATAGTGTGCCAACCTCCGCACGCCCCACCCCCCTCCTCCCGACCACCACCCACAAACACAAACTGTGCACGCGCGCATTAACCCGCACACACAAACAAAATACTGGCAGACAAACACACATGTACCACACATGCCCGCACGCAAAATCAGACATACAGACGAACAATTATGGTTATGCACATAAACGGACTCTCTCTCTCTCTCTTTCTATCTCTCTCTCTCTCTCTCTCTCTCTCTCTCTCTCTCTCTCTCTCTCTCTCTTACACACACACACATACACACGCCCTGCACAACTGTTTTATATGTGATTTTCAATACACCATCCTGGTAATTAAACCAGCAATTACATCTTATACATACCTGCGCTTTTTTTTTAACAACGCTCGACACCAGATCCATCTCTCTCTCAGTCACACACACACACACACACACACACACACACACACACACACTCACACACACACACACACACACACACACACACACACACACACACACACACGCACGCACGCATTGCAAATATAAAGCAAAAGGGCACTACAAGAACATAAAGGTCATCAGTGTAATTTCAACACTGAGACTGGATGCTGCCAGAACAAAACTGACTTCAAAAGTGACTTTGGCATTTGTGGTAACGTTACCCAATCATTTACAAAGTGAGCAGCTCCACCTGTTTACACTGAAGTGGGTTTTTTTTATTATTATTATTTTTTTAAAATGACAACGAACTGATGTTTGAAGTGGTTCATTAGGAGCTCCATTGACTCTCTGTTGTAATTTTACCAGTTGACTAGTTGGCTAATTTTTGTTATATCAAAATGATTTGAGGAGAGGAAAAGAAACCAAACATTATTTGACAGGGGAAATGCGGAGCAATTTTAACTCCTGTGAAATGACATCTATCTATCTATCTATCTATCTCTTTGTATATGTTTTAATGATGCCCAACTTTAACCCTGTATGTTTTGACTGAGGTCGAGTTTTTGTGCTAATCCACTGCAACGACAATTCTAATTCGCACGAAGACAAAATGAATTGACACCATCACCAAGAGACAATGACGTCTTGTGCATAATTATGCTTTGATTCAACAGTAATGAAGTAGTAGCATTTTCAGTATGTAATATTTTCGAAAACACACACACCACCGGGGTTTGTTGTCTAGAGACAAGTGCTTAAACCAAACCTTCTAGAATAAAACGGAGATGTCGCTAAAATGTTTATCAATGTTTCTATATTAACATGATATAATAACAATGATAATCATCGTCATAATAATGTTAGCAATAATGATTATGATGATGATGATGATGATGATAATAATAATAATAATAATATTAATGATGATGATGATGATTATGATGATGATGATGATGATAAAGGATACTTGTTGAGCGGTTCCTTCCCTTAAAGGGAGCTCAAAACGCTTTACAACAAACATTAAACACAAACACACACACACGCGCGCACGCGAAATAACTTACAAAAGGAAGAAGAAAAATAATTATTTGACGCACAAAAGCATAAAACAGATTCAAAAACTACGCATATTACATTTCTTAAGTAAACACACACACACACACACACCCACACACACACACACACACACACACACACACACACACACACACACACACACACACACACACATCCCGCATAACATGAAGATAACAATATTTATACAGCAGACACAGAGGAGGTGCTGCAGACAGGGTACAAGAGCCAGTGTCAGAAAGTGTGGAAGCGCTGAGGAGGAATTATGTAAAAATCGTTGAGGTATTCGTTTGAGACTTATAGTGATTTATTGTTCAGTGGCACATGTGCACTACTTTGGGTAGTTTGGTGAGACAGCGATTTAGCCCTTGTCTTCAATGGTTGCACGTTTTGTAAAAACAGTTCAGGAGTGAGCTTTTATTTTGAAATGAAAAAGTGTGACCTAGTTTTAGTGTCCCTCCTATTTGAGCAGGCCCATGTAGTTGGGGTTCTGCTGCCTCTTATCTCTTGTTGGTCGGCACCAGTGATGTGGCCTTGTGGATCCTCAGCACTTCCTACCTGCCCTGAGTCCGTAGGAGGCCCTTGGAGCTGCTTGCTCATTGATTGAGGCTGGAGGAGTTCCATCAGGAATTTTGCCACTTGCTGTGGTCAAAAGGAATTGGAACCAGGAGGGTCCAGTTGGAAAGCTTAGCCACCTAGAGGAACGGCTAGAAGAGGAACAGAAAATTGATTGGAATATTGACAATGTTTAATCATTAGATTCTTTATTTCAAGATTAAGTTTTCTGAAAGAATGTGTGTGTGCCTGGAATGATTAGAAGTATTTTGTTATATTGAGTAATAATTATAAAGAGGGAACGTTATACCTAGTTTTGTCCGTCTATTGGTGCGGCTTCTGAGTGAATGGAGTGATGCGTGACCGTGGAGTGTGACAGCCAGTTATAGATGCAAACTATTTTCTCACGTCTGGTTAGACATTTGTCATTTTCTGGTGCTTTGCTATTTGTCAGTGCGTCAGTTTCCCTTCCCCTTCTCGTTTACAGATGCTTCGTCAATGAGTTCAGCCATAGTGACCGGATTACTCATGTGAATAAGGGATCCACTGTGTTCTCAGTTCATCAGATGTCAAGACAGAGCAGCGCCCATATTTCCACGTGCCTTTTAAGAAAAATCAGTTATAACTTTGTTTTAAGCTCAATCGGTGCGATCTTTGTTGATGAGCCTTTATTTATCTAGTTTGTTCCTCCAAACCTCCCTTTGCCTGCTGAATACCAGAGCACAATTTGAGCCGGTAGTAGTCGGCTCGGAGTCGAGAAATCATCAGGTTTTAGATTTGGCGGACGCAGTGCATTTCAGTTACTGTTTCAAAACGCCTTGCCCGTTGCGGATCGGGGACACTCTTTTTAAAGCAGCCATTGGTCATTTTGGTGAAGGCTGGTTTCATACCAGATATACTTGTGATGATGGTGAAGTATACCTGGTATCACTAGCCTGATACATAGCATGTCCACATCGCGTCGTAATTTTGAATATTTACTTGTCCATAGATGTCGTGGGATGGTAGTTTAACATTGTGGTCAGCACTCACCCTGACATTGAACTGAGCAGACAGATATGTGGTGGGATCTTGCTGATGGTTTTGTCCCTTCAGCCACACTAGTTTCTTCTTATTTAGATCTGACAAAAAAGGCACAGGTGTGGATGCAGAATGAACATTCGTTTTAACGGGACCCACAAGGAGAGGAGGAGAGAAAGAAAGCTTACCACGTCGATCAGATACATTATATTTCAAGTAAGAACACATATTGCCTAGATATGGCCTTCACTTCCATGCGTTTAAGACATCTCTTATTTCAGACTAACACTGTGAAATGCGCAACATCTGGCCTGGGTACGTGATGAAATATTTCCTGCTTCTTTATTTCTTGTACCATTGTCATTGAAGTTTTGACAGGTTTCTTTGTGAGCATCATTGGTGAGGCCAAAGTGATAACTGGTTAATGAATGTGAGCTGCTTTTGGAATGGTTTGCATGTTTCAGTCTCAGTAGTTTGTATCATTGCTCATGTCCTCGTGGCTCTGAAGTGTCTGGTGACGGGTTCACCATGGTTTGGAACAGAAAACGTCAGTCACTTGTTTGATGCACGATCTGTATTCACTGTCAAATCACACGTCAAGTTCTAGTACTCTATTTCTGAGAAAGCTTTTGTTGTCTTAGAGGAGGCATATCTTGATGAAATAACACACCAGCAAAAACAAAAACAAACAAACAAACAAAAAAACCACACACACACACATGCGCGCGCGCGCGCCCACACACACACACACACACCACACACACACACACACACACACACACACACACACACAGGGAGAGAGAGAGAGAGAGAGAGAACAAGGACAGAACAATCATGCAACACACCTCATGTGAAAGCACTGGAAGTTGTCAGAGCTGTATGTTAGCGCCCTGTCATTGATTTTTTTTACAGGTGAACTGTGCGACAGAATCAACATCAATTCCACATTCTTTAGACCCCACATGAGTTTGTATATTTCTGTATCTGACGACTATGATATGTGTTCTGAGTACCTCCATGCAGCACAATGTGTGTTTTGGGTACCTCCATGCAGCATAATGTGTGTTCTGTGTACCTCCATGCAGCATGATGTGTGTTCTGTGTACCTCCATGCAGCATAATGTGTGTTCTGTGTACCTCCATGCAGCATAATGTGTGTTCTGGGTACCTCCATGCAGCATGATGTGTGTTCTGTGTACCTCCATGCAGCATGATGTGTGTTCTGTGTACCTCCATGCAGCATGATGTGTGTTCTGTGTACCTCCATGCAGCATGATGTGTGTTCTGGGTACCTCCATGCAGCATGATGTGTGTTCTGTGTACCTCCATGCAGCATGATGTGTGTTCTGTGTACCTCCATGCAGCATAATGTGTGTTCTGTGTACCTCCATGCAGCATAATGTGTGTTCTGGGTAGTACATAACAAGATACGAACATAAATCGAAAATCATTCACAAACACAGATACAGTAGAAATTAGGTTACATACAAGTGCATATCAATATGAAAACCTGTGCACACACACACACACACACACACGCACACACACATGCACGCACGCACACACGCACTCTCTCTCTCTCTCTCTCTCTCACACACACACACACACACACAGACACACACACACACGTTTGAACAGAAGCTGCATGTTACCGTCGACCAGAAAATTCCAAAAGATGGATGTGATTTGTCCTGGCTGATTGATTTTGCTTTTTTTGAGTAGCTGCTTATAATATATGTCTTCTAGTGAAGGTAGATCAGCCCCGGTAATCTTGGTGGCAGTTTTTACGATTCTGTTAAGGGCTACAACTTCTGCCTTGGAAATGTTTCCGTACAGTAATAGAGAAGGTTCTTAATTCTAAACAAACATAGTGCTACAAATATCACCTCATGCAAACCACCCCCGGATTTTTACTCTCCACTTAACTGGACCTTGTGAGCTAGATCCGGATAAGACGATAAACCGGGGTTCATTTTGCAATATGTATTTAACGCACATGAAAGAATACACAGCCAAAGAAAAGGGTTGTCCCTGGCAAAATTGGTTAGAAAAAAACCACATCACTTTGAGAGTAAAACAAATACAAATGGAATGGAAACAGAAAGAAACCAATACAAAATGCAGTATCCGCGGATATAACCCCATGAAGAAAACGAAAGGACAAATTAATCTTCCTCAGTATTATTATCAGCGATTTTGTGAAATAGGCTTTTATGATTAGGAGATAATTCATTACCTCAAAAGAGTTTGCCGCCACTTTTTAATTTTAAAAATCCTACAACAGACAGGAAAGTGCAAGTATTACCGCCAGAACAAGACTGCGCTTTCGGTCTGCCAGGGATTCGTCAAATAAGGTACAGAAGAAAGAATTGACTGTTGGTCGCCGTTCTTTCTCTGTCTCTGGACCTTGCAATTGGAATGAACTTCCTCTTTCGCTGTGTCAAGTCTCCACACTCAGCTCTTTCATGTCTGGCCTTAAAACCCACCTCTTCCCAAAATAGCCTCCCTTCCCTGCCTCTTCCTTGTCTTCAGTTTCTCCAGTTTTAGAGTTATGCATGCGTGTGAATGACTGGTGCGAAAGCGCTTTGATTTGTCTCTGCACAAGATTCAGCGCTATATAAACACCATTATTATTATTATCATTATTGTTATTATTAGAATCCCATCTTTCCAGAAGGGATCATTGGTACCTTTCTTGATTGAATACACACAGGATCTCAACTTCAAAACCAGTGATCAGAGAATAGTTCTATCAGCCAGGAACTCAAGAGATGGTCATTACACCCCTCCAATGCAGACGGGCTCAATAGCCGAGTGGTTAAAGCGTTGGACTTTCAATCTGAGGGTCCCGATTTCGAATCTCGGTAACAGCGCCTGGTGGATAAAAAAAAAAAAAAAGGGGTGGATTTTTTTCCGATCTCCCAGGTCAACCAATGTGCAGACCTGGTTGTGCCTGAACTCCCTTCGTGTGTATGCGCACGCAGAAGATCAAATACGCACGTTAAAGGGCACGTAATCCATGTCAGCATCCGGCGGGTTCACATAGCTGAATGGGAGGGAGGGGCAGCAGCGGTGACATAAACTGGCCGCCGTGCACGGCAGCCGGTTCTCCATCTTGCTAGAGGCTGGCAGCGTACATTTCACTGCTGGACAGTAGTAGAGTGATGATATTTTCGGCAAAATATTTAATCGCTGTTTGGCAATAAACTGCGACAATAGGTATGAGTACTATTTGTTTTATATGAAAAAAGGAAACGAACGATCTTTTATTTTTGATCTCTCTCTCTCTCTCTCTCTCTCTCTCTCTCTCTCTCTCTCTCTGTGTTTCCCTCTCAGTCTTGACCATAATAATAATAATGATAACGACTAATGATAATAATGATTACAGTATTAATGATGTTGATAATGATATAAGAACAATTGATGATAACAACAACAACAACAACAACAACAATAATAATAATAATAATTAAAGCAACAAATAGTCGTCACTGCGTTCGGACAAATCCATATACGCTACACCATATCTGCTAAGCAGATGCTTGACCAGCAGCGTAACGCAATGGGCTTTGTCAGGCCTTGAGAAAAAAAGAAATAAAAAGAGAAGTAAATGAATATTAAAAAATAACTATAAAAAAAAGAAAAAAAGAAATAGAAAATAGAAATAAAAATGAAAGAATAATGATAATGATGAATAAGGATGAAATAAAATTTAAAATAAATAAATAAATAAATGAATAAATAAAAAAGAACATAAAAAATACTTTAAAAAAAACAACATCTTTGTCGTGGACAAAGTTCATGTAGCAAATCGTACACTTAAGTCGACAATGTTGTTCATCAATAGAAAGACGGGCAGACAAAGAACTGTGCATGAATGGGTGTAAAAGGAAAGAAAATGAAAGAACTAAAGACTTTAAAAAAAAAAAAAAAAGAGAGTCAGAAAACAAAAGAAAAAAAAAAGAAACGAAAGAAAAAAGAAAATCAGAAAACAAAATAGAGGGAAAAAACAGAAAGTGGGAAACATCGGAGGTTGGAGGCCCCACAACAGACACCAAAAAAACATCGTCAGTGTGTGTGTGACAACAAATCGAGAGGGAAAAGAAAGTGGGAAAAATTGGCTAGGAGGTTGGAGGTCCCACAAAAAACAACAACAACCACAAAGCAAACAAGAAACCAACAGCCGAAAACAGTGTGTGTGTGTGTGTGTGTGTGTGTGTGTGTGTGTGTGTGTGTGTGTGTGTGTGTGTGTGTGTGTGTGTGTGTGCCATCAAATTCATCTCGTTTTCTCTCTTTACCCCCCTCCCTCCTGTAAGTTTTCGTCGCATTTAACATTTTACAGCTGAGTAACCAATTTCTCTCTCCCTCTCTCTCTTGTTTTTTTTTGTTTTTGTTTTTGTTTTTTTCTTAGTATTTTCCTTGAAGTGATACTATGTACATATATAATTATGGTGTCAGTGTTACCAATCTTTGTTTGACTGCAATGCTTAAAATTTACATCATAAAGATTATTGTAATCTGTTGATGTGAAAATGTTACCCCCTTGTCAAAAGACCTTTGCAGGCAATGACAATAAAACATTTCAAGTTTCAAGTTTCAAGTTCTCTTGTCCAGTTGTTTATATACATTAAAACCAAAGTAATTTTCAGCCTCAACAGATTTGCCAGCTTAATTAGAGAGACTCAGAGAGAGAGAGGGAGAGGCGCACGCGACTGGCAGTAGCCTCCAGCAAGATGGCAGCCTGCTGGCTCGCGGCCGGCCTCCCTTCTTCCCCTCCATACTATTGAGCTCGATGGGTGGGTTATGGAAACAATGATACACCCAACATGCACACCCCCGAAAACGGAGTATGGCTGTCTACATGGCGGGGTAAATAAACAAACGGTTATACACGTAAAATGTTACATGTCTGTCTGAGTGTGTATGTGTGCGTGACTGAAACCTGATTGAATGATACAGGAAACGAATGATGAGCGTCCAATGGCAGCCGTCAGTCGGCTCTACCCAGGTAGGCAGCCTGTTGTGCAAATGACCCCGTGTTTTCAAAGCTCTTAGAGCTTGGTCTTCGACCGAGGATAGGCGCTATATAAGTATCCTATCTCAAACTCTTAGAGCTTGGTCTCCGACCGAGGATAGGCGCTATATAAGTATCCTTTTCGTCACCAGTCACTATATTTCTGCTGACTCCAGGCTTAAAAGCGCCGCGCACGCGACACTGGGAATCATTGTAAAATCGGCCATGAAGTTAAAAACAACAACATTTTACTAATCAGTATGACAAAGAACGGATATGAGCCCAGTGAGTGGTTGGAATGAGTTTATATGATCATGTCTCCTGTAAACGAAGGATACAATATGTTATTTGACAGTGTTTGTAGTTTAGTTCTCTAGCCCACTGACTGAAATGGAATATATCAGATAATTTTTGGGGTGAAGAATCTTTTTTTGTTTGTTTGTTTTGTTTTGAATAACATTTTATTTTTTCGGAGAAAGAGAAAAGGGAAGATGAAATCACAATGATGCATCACTTACGAAACTGACCAGTGTAGTATGATGCATCACTTACGAAACTGACCAGTGTAGTATGATGCATCACTTACGAAACTGACCAGTGTAGTATGATGCATCACTTACGAAACTGACCAGTGTAGTATGATGCATCACTTACGAAGACCAGTATAGTATGATGCATCACTTACGAAACTGACCAGTGTAGTATGATGCATCACTTACGAAACTGACCAGTGTTGCACATTCAACACATTGTTATTATTTTCGTGCAATCAGATCAACACACGTTTATAACCAGCCAAAAGAAAGTGACACATTTTTTCAGGAGACACTGTCATTACTGTACCATTTGAGCAATATGGATGGGAGCTTTTCGGGACTGATCACGTTGCCCAGTGAGAATGCAGGCATCTTCAACGCCACAGTGGCGTCATCGTCACTGCCTGGAGCCTCTTCCAGAGAAGGCCAACCTGGCCAAGGATGTCTGGTGCTGGAACAGAAGGTGAATCCGGAGAACAACATGGACATCGTCACCAAAGAGGTATGGTCAGCAGTATGCCATGAGATCTACGCAGAAAGCGTAACTATGAAAGAAAGTTAACAACCGAATGAGCGCCTGAATAAAGCTCTCAGCGGCTCAACTCATGTAGTCAGCATGTTGTATCAAGGATTCCATGTTTGTAAAGCGTTTAGAGTTTGGTCTCCGACCGAGGATAGGCTAGGCACTGTGTAAGTATCCACATTACTCAATCAATCAAAACTAACAATTTATATGCCTTTGATCGAGAATAGAAGCTATTCAAGTATCCGTATCAATCGATTGATCAGTAAGAAATGAATGATTATAATTTTACACACAGAGCGTTGCAGGCACTGCAGTTTGTATCTGTCGTCAGAACATAGAATAACCCAACAGAAATGCCTCATTAATTAAACTGATTATTGGAATTGGACATTACATTTAATCTTACAAGCAACCACTGTTGTGAGTTCCCATCTTTAAACGTTCACGATTGTGTCGGCTCTTCCCGTTCCAGACACACTTGTGGATATCAGCAATCATCCTGGCTGGTGTCGTCCCTCTCCTGTTCCTGGTGGGGGTGCCAGGCAACATCCTGAGTGCCGCTGTGTTCTACAAGCAGGGGCTGAGGGAGAGGATCAACCTGTGCATCTTCTGTCTGGCTCTTGTGGACCTGATAGTCCTCAGCGTCACGTTCTTTCTGCTGGCAGAGAAGGTCTACCGCTTATTTGTTGGCCCGTCCAACTTCTTCATCAGGTATTTTGTAGGTAGGTCACGTAATGCGCGATGTAATCATGTTTTCCCTTTTCTTCCCCTTGTTTTCTTTGTTGTTGTTTTTCTCACTCCTATGTTCTTTCTGTCTGTCGGTTACCCTGATCTGCTAGTTGGCAGACTGACTGCCAGTACGTTGGTATATATTACTTGCAGCTGCCGAGGAATCATAGCCGGTAGTTATTACAGATACCCAGAGAAGTATTTGTATGTATTTCAGGCTGTTTGTCTTTTTACACTGGCAATGTATTGTAGTGTACTGTATTGCATTGTATTATTCTTTTTTCACAACATATTTCTCTTTGTGAAATCAGAGCTGCTCTTCTAATGGGGGAACGCGTCGCTACTATGAGATTGCAACTCATTTTACAACAACATAATACTTTCTCTACCTGCAAGTGTATTTGTTTTCTTATCAAACTGGATATTTCTATAGAAATTTCATTAGAGACAACCCTTTTGTTACCGTGGGTTCTTTTACATGTGCCAGTACATGCTGCAAACAAAACCTTTGTTTGTCGTCTCATCCAGATGACGTGCGTCTATACCACCATTCAAGATCTAGCGGAGGAGGTGAGGGAGGAGGAGGATAAGATACTGGCACGCGTAGGCTCCGAGCCAGTGCGGTCAGATTCTCCCGCTTCCTACGCGGATGCATATCTCTAGGCCCTAACTCCACTTGTGCGTGTGAAAGTTACTGACAGGAGTCGGTTGTTTAGTTTGGGTTTTGGAGGAAGGGCACTTTACTCGAGGAAATGCATAATAAACTAGAAAGAGACTTCTATAGGTCCTTTTATTCAACTCTAAAACCTCGTCAGTGGACTCTCTCACACTTTGGTCCGATTCGCAGAGCAATTCTAGCCTTAATTTTCAGACTAGTATCTAATTCATTACGGACTAAATATTGCTTTAAAGTCAAGTGCATATGCTTCGGTAATGTGACAATTAAGCATATAGTTTTTGACTGTAATTGGATGGAGCCTTACCTGCACAATTGTGTGTCATCAAAAGTGACTGAGAACGTTGATGTTTTTGACTTTTTGCTTTCATTATCAGTTGTTTCGCTTGTTAGAGTGACGACTTCTCACTTTTACGAAGTCCATTAAGTAATTTTCTGTATAGTATTTAGATAGTTGTTTCAAATCCCCCCCCCCTCCCCCATATTTTCCGGTTTCCCCCATCTCACCATTCATCCCCTTCCCCCTCCTCTTCTAAACGATAATACTCAAATGTATACATTAATACTCTAACAAAATATCTTCAGTCAGCGATACGTGTGACGGGACATTAAATAAAATTCCTCCTCATCCAGTTTAATGAATGTACTGTAGTTTCATTGTGCATTTTGTTTTCTGGCGCGATCTTGCCTGGTGTTTGTGGAGAACGTGGAGGAAGGAGAGACGGAAGGCTGGTTTGTCAGCAGGGGCCTCGCCTTTCTGCTTCTTCACTTCTCCTTCACATGTTTTGAAGCACCCAACATTAGTTTTTGCGTGTGTTCGCGTGTTTGACTCGCGTCTCTGTTCTGTTCCCCTTCAGTACCGCAAAGATTTGTAAGCCTGTTCATTTGGGTGGGGTATAGGGAAAGGAGTTGTAAGCTCCTTTTGGTTTATGCATCTGTCACAATGACAAAACTGTCATACCCCCCCAAAAAAAAAACAACAACAAAAAACAACAAAACAACACAAAACAAACAACAACAACACAACAACAAAACTGTATAAAAATGGAGTGATATTTTGAGTGTGTGTGTGTGTGTGTGTGTGTGTGTGTGTGTGTGTGTGTGTGTGTGTGTGTGTGTGTGCGCGCGCGCGCGTGCGTTTCACTTGTGTGAGTGTACGTGTACACACACACACACACACACACACACACATATATATATATATATATATATATATATCCATGTTGAATGGTGGTCTAGTGGTAACTCGTCCATCTAGGGAGCATGAGAACCTAAGGATACGAGTGTACTGTGTCTCCTACTTCCCGGTCTACTATTTTTCTACAGTTTCCTGCTTTCCCACGTATGCATCCTACAGTCTCTCTGCTTCAAATAAGCAGTTTGACAAGCTGTTCTCTGCTACATGCAAAGAATTTAACATACACATCCCCCCCCCCGCCCCCTGCTAATAAACAAAATAGTTTGATGATTTTCCAAGACCTCACACACGGCTCAAGCACATCTACCCCAGCAGAAGAGAACAGCAAAATATCTCAATGGGACGACATCTCAGGATTTCAATGACAGTCCTTAATAAACTGATATTGGCACAAATGTTGACACATCATAATTTATGGAAGCAGATGACCGTGCCCTTCCGTTATGCGAATGTTGCCTGGTCTCCAGAATACCCACACTTCAATGATATAAACGAAAGTAGGTTGTCCCATTCCACAAGAACACACACACTTGACGAATGTGAGTTGACATCCTCGTTCCATTATCCAAGTGTGTGTGTGTGTGTGTGTGTGTGTGTGTGTGTGTGTGTGTGTGTGTGTGTGTGTGTGTGTGTGTGTGTGTGTCCGTCTGTCTGTCTGTCTGTCTGTCTGTGAGAATGTGTGAAACAGTGAGGGCGACAAAGTGCCAGTGAGATGAAGAAGAGGGAGGGAAGAATGGACAGAGAGACATGGACAGATGAACACAGAAGACGAGGAGACAGACAGGCGCTGAAAAAAAAGAGAAATGTTTGTCTTTCCGTCTCTGTGTCTGCATTTAAAAACAAAACAAAGATAGCAGAAATACACGGAATAGCACAAGCGTGAAAGAGTTGTAAAAGTGGTTTCAAACGTTTCTTCTCATAATTTTGGCTCGGAAATCGTTTCTGGTACCGTAGTTTGCGACATATTTGTTTGATTTGCTTCCCCTCCCCCTACCTCCCTCCCTCCCTCTCTCTCTCTCTCTCTGTGTCTCTCTTAGTCTTCCCCTCTGTGTCTGTCTGTCTGCCACCCCCACTCTCTCTCTCTCCCCAAACGTCAGCACTGACAATGTATGAAAAAGGAAAGATAATCAACTGTGCCGAGGTGGAGTTTAGAGCGGGGTGTAGGAGTTGGGGGTGGGAGGTTGGAGGTGGGGGGTTAGCAGTTCATTTATATCACGATCCAAATAAGAATTTTTTTGCTCATCGTCAGAAACGGGTGTTCATCGAACTGAAAGTTGTGTGCTGGAAACGAGGCAATCGATCTATTTCATCCTTTTACGATCATTAAAAAAAGATGGGTAAAAACACACACGCGAGCCAAAAAGAAAAGAAAAGAAACATCAAACAAACATTTGCGAATGACGTAGCAGAATTCATCACCATGGCATGGGATGTTTATAAAGCACAGAAAAAAAGAATGAAAAAAAAAAAAAAAAAAAAAAGCGAAGAGAAACGAGAAACGAGAGAAAAAAAAATCAAGCTTCAAACACTGGTTTATTCTTAATCTGTTTGTGTTAAGCCTCTACCCCCTACTCCCCTGCACGAACGCACACGCACGCACACACGTGTAGTCTTACAAAATCAATGTAATATGCATTATGAGCACGAATAGCATGCACTGCTAAACATATCTATTTGTTCAGGTCTGACAAGCTTCACCTGGGTCAGCATGTTTCTCAGCGCCGTGATAGCGGCCGAGCGATGTTTCTGCGTGGTCAGCCCACTGCGTGCACAGCGCATGCTCAGCACGCGCACTCTGGCCGTCATCATCACCACCATCTCCCTCCTTCTCCTGGCTGGCATGATGGCCATTGCTGGCCCCAAACATACAGAAGCCTGCCTGTTTGACCCACAGACCAATAGAACGTCACTTATTATCTACGTCACAGAGTAAATAGACATTTCTTTCTTTCTTTCTACTTGGTTGCGATTTTGCATAAAAACAGTCTGAACACAAATATAAATGAAGTCCTTAAGAGGGTCAGGGATCATAATGAATTGCGGGGTTTGTTGCTATTGACAGGTTTGCCTGGGCAAATAAACAGTTCCGTTGATAACTTTGCCAGGGTGTGGGGATCTGGAGATGGCCCTGTTGTCTCCTACCAAATACCCTATAAAGTTGTGACTTTTAACGGTTCGTGACACGATTTAAGCCCGCATTATAAGATAAACTACAGGGTAGGATATCTGAAAAACGGTTCACCCTGTACTCCAAGGCTGGTTTGGACATGAAGCTAATGGCATGGTTACCCCGGCACAAACCCTCAGTGCTGAGGCCAGACTGCACACTCAAATGAACCATAGTGAGGAATATTAACAGCCCAGAAGACACTTGGAGATTAGATCGATAAAGACAGTAACAGGCCCGGGAGCATCCAGTAGACAGGTGCAGTGTATGCCGGGCTTTAGGCTCAAAGAGCGCGCCAGCGGCTACTTAGATTCATTTTCTAAAAGGAGAGTAAATATGAACACAAATCGCCAAGGGACAGCAAGAGAAAATGACAGAAAAGCCTGTATTAAACCATGCATTCGGAGGGAGTTTTCAACAAGGAAATGCAACCTGAGCATTTTCTTCATGAAACCAACGACAAGATCAGTTTCTTACAGAAATCCATCTACAAGAAGGAAATTCTTTGAAATCTCGTAGGATATTCTGGTGTAATCAAAAGGGGAGGGGAATGCGGGGTGATGATCTTGGTCAGAAACAAACTGAATACAAGTGGAATCAAAAACGAGGGATGGTGAATTTGAAGTCAGAATTGTAACCAGCAGCTTAGATATGTTCAATCATTACTGCCCGAGAGCTTTCAGTTAATTCAACCCAATTCCTGCATAGCAGGTTCTAAGTCATGTCACGGGAGACTTCAACAGCTAGTCCCAAAATTTCGGGATACACCACCATGGACAAGGTAGGGATGACATTGAAACACATACGATTCTTGTCAACGACTATACTTTCTACTTACGCCAGTGGCATTCACCAGTATCACCAGACTTCGCGTTCTGCACAGACAACATCCACATACATATCAGCTGAGATGTCAGATCACAGCTTGATGGAGGTGACCTCATATCAGTCCTTCCCTCAGTGGTGTGAAGTACAACATCTAACTGTTCACCGCAATAACCAAGTTGAAATCTCAAGACGGCCATTTGGGACCTTTTTCAGCATCTGCACAAACGAGATGACAAAGTTAATGTTGTGATATGGAGAAATATTAACAATGTGGTCAAGGATTCCGATGGAGGTATCATCAAAGAAGCCAGGGAATTTATTTCAAGGGTTCGTAGGGGTGGTGGTGCGGGGGTTAGGGGGGAAGCAGGAATCAGAAAAGAATACATCTCGAACTGAAATGAATAAATTCAGCAAACAAATGGCAACATCATCAAAGCAAGGGATGGGACTGAAACCAAACCAGCGATAAAAATAACATTAAATTATAACAGAACAAGGCCCGATACCTAAAGACCAAGTTAGAATATACAAATAAGATGGAGAGAGAAGACTGCAGGGGTAAGCGCGGAAAGGGAGACCACCAAGCTGTCGAGAGTTACTTGAGCACTGAAATGAAATGACTCTCGTGTACAGAAGATCAGCATAGAATAAGAGAGGAGAACACTGAATATTTTCAACCTGAGGGATCGTCACTCCAAAACAAGCTGGCATAACAAAAGAACAATCAGAAGCGCAGAAGATCAATCATTACGCCTCACACGGGTCATGGAGGATGTTTCCAAGAACAAAATGTAACAAATGCATTATCTATCGATGTGCAGAAAGCCTTTGACAATGTGTGGAAATATGGCTTTCTCATGACACTTGTTCAAAGCGACATCCATATCAAATATGTAGATGTGGATCAGTTCATATCTTCGCATCCACAGAGACAGTGTAACAGAAGGAAAAAGACAATATGGCCACAGAGTGCTGTTGCACCAGCACATATGACAAAGCATTGTGTCACTTGTTCATACTCCTCGTTAATGACCTTCTTCAAAGGCGTCCTGAGGGAGTTTCTGCAGTTCTGTATGAAGATGACTTTGACAAGCAAACGTACCGTTCGATAACCTTTGCCGAAATGATACCATGACATCGAGAATAATGAAACAAAGACCAGAAGGTAATAAGAATAACAAAAGGAAGCTGACTGGAACGCAGAGGGGCGCTAATAAAAAGATCCTCAACACAACAGAACAGCACCACATCTTGAGTATGGGTCTGACACGCCCACGACACCTACCTTTTACACCTTAATTCAAGCGTATTCAGTTAGGTTATGCACGTCACCATTGGAGCAATGAGCTACACACCAACAGAAACAACGAAAAGATAGCTCAGATACAACTACAAACCAGACGAGAACGCAATGCCATAGTCCGGCCCAAGAAGTTGTCTTCAAATAAAGATAATCAACTGAATGTCAGTCAGAAAACAGAAAATCGAGCCCAACTGCACAAACATGGAACAGTGCAGAGGGGGGGAAAAAGAGACGAGGAAGACAACAAAAGAAGTGGGCAGACATCACTGAGTGGACAGGAGCTTTGCCGAAACTCAGACCCTATCCCACGACCGCGAGAAGTAAAGAATGTTGGTGATGCGTTCAGTAGTGATTTGCCCTCACGTCTAAACTGGGTTTCGGGACCAATAACAGTGGCAGCACAAACTACAGCTTTCTTCCTCGCTCAAAACATCGCACGCCAGCAGACTAGAATGCCCGCATTGTCCTCCTGATCAATGCCAAAACAGTATACTGTCAAACGCAAGGAAACGGGCAACAAAGCTGTTCACGGAGAAAATGTGTGGAGGGACAAAGCAGAACATGTGATCACGTGATGTGGTGAGTCACAGCGCGTCAGAAAGGTTCGCTTTCTTTTCATCCCGTCCGTGACATTCTAGAAGACTATACCTGCATTGTTATACTTTTGAGACAAAATGTTTGTCTCTTAGCATTGTTTGATCTATATCTACACTGTTTGTGACTTTTGTATTTTAATTTCAAAATGTAACCTAAAACTGTGTTATTTTGAGGAACACAATATGGTCACATTTGACTGCGACTCCATAGCGATATTATTCATGACAGTAATAGCTGATGTTAATAAATATAATTATTTAGAGGCAATGTGTGATCAATGTACAAGGCTGAATATGCCGCTGCGTTTTATTCACGAAGCTAACCAGACAGTAGGTTACAATCTACTTCATTACTTTTTTGTTGTTTTCCTTAGATACTATTTGAAGAACAAGAAAACCCTGGACATCATCGACACTTTTGTGTACGCCACAGCCTTGCCAGCAACCATTTTCCTCATCATCATCGTCACCACAATCGTCACCGCCATCAAACTGCAGTCAGCGGTCAACTGGAGACAGCAGTCCTCCTCTGCCTCTGGAATCCAGCCCACCGGAAGTTCAGACAAGCACATGGTTGTGCTGACCCGGATGCTGATAGCGACTTCTGTGCTGTTCATTGTGTGCACGTTTCCCACGCTGGTGTTTCAGGTGACGATATTTTTGGTGCCGGAGCTGATGAATGCTGGTCGCTATCGTAATCTCAGAGACGTTTTCTGGAACGTCATTATGATGTTCCGCTGTGTCAACTCTTCACTCAATTTCTTCGTCTACTATTACATGGGGTCTCGTTTTCGGCAGACTCTCAAGCAGCTCCTGTCGTGCAAGATCGTAAACGTGGCTCTGTCGTACCCTGTGGACAGCATCAGTAAATCAGGGAACAGCAACTAGTGTGTGTCCACCCTGTCTGGAAAAGAGAATGTTGCGTAAACCTGTGAGGACCTTTGCATGGAAACTGCGCTTGATCCCATGCTACACTCATCAAAAGATATAACAAACTGGTTTCATGTTTCAGTCTGTGTGGAAAAAGTATTGACACCATGTACAATCTGAAATAAAATGAAGCAGACAATAACGTAGGCAGCTGAGTACTTATGACTTTTATTCTTCTGTTATAGATATGACCGGATCCCCGACGTGAGAGATTTGACTAAAATAACTTAATAACTTATTGAGTTAGTGGTCTTAGTGCACTCTCTCTCTCTCTCTCTCTCTCTCTTTCATGGAGCCAGCTTGCTGACCACTGACTGTGTGTGTGTGTCGCACACAGTGTGTCGCCCCAAGTTGACAACGTCTCGCCACACTGCTTCCTGCATTGTCTTCTTTTCTTCTTATTGCTTCTCCTCTTCTTATAACTATTGTAAATAAAACAATAGGAAAACCCTTTAGTGACTGACCATCTATATGTCTATGGGCCGGTGCATGGATCTTTTCTATCCTTTAATACAACAGATCATTAGTTAATTCTTTTGTACCGTCCTCTTATAATAAACCCACTCGGATGCACGGCTACAAAAGTTTTCCTTTTGACAGTTTTCCCTTTAGAGGGCTGGATGAAAAAAAAAGCAATTGTTTGCTAATTATAAATCACCCTCAAAAATAAAATTCACCTTCATCTCTCTCTCTCTCCCTCCCTCTCTCTCTCTCTCTCTCACACACACACACACACACACACACACTCACACTCACACACACACACACACACACACACACACACACACATCGCACCCATCATCATAGTACTATTTTCATATTTACCTTGAATATTTTTTTACTCTTACAACCAGCGACGATATATGCAGTGAGGGTCTGCACATATCGTCGCCCGCGACAAAAGATGCAGAGGCGACAATATAAGCCGCAACAAGGCCTCGTCATGAGAGAACGTCGATAAGACCCGACAGTCTCATTTACGGAGGTTTTCATCGATTGACTGAGTGCTACAAAACTATTGACATTGCTGGAAAGAATTAGACGCTGCTTTTCTTCTAACTGTGTAATCGTCGTAGACAGGCTTCTTTACTTTTGAAATCTGATATTAATGTAAGACATTTGTTTACATTAAAGTCAAAAGTGTTTCAAAAAATGAAGTCCGTTACATGCATTTATCTCCACATCGTCTGTTACGGAAGCTTTATATTTTTCGCGAAAACATGTGCAGAGGTAATTGACCCTTTACAAGAACTGGACATTCTGAGCACTTACAGAACGGACAACCATCATCAGTGTCAGAGGCTGTGCTTGTACTGGAAGAGGTGTGCCCGTTATTCTTTTTACAGCAAGAACGACAACCCCGGTGACAATTGTGTTCTTCACTTGAGAAAACAGAATGCTGACCGCCTGGTGGACGGCTGGACTGATGAAGAGGCCTTCGGTCATAACCTGGTAATGGTTGAGTATAGTTATCGGTAATAACAATAACAATAATTTTAATGCGGTCTTTTCGGGCCATATGGACAGGAAAAGTAAAATTCCACAGGTATAAGCAGCACAAGGTGAGCATACAGACATCAAACATTAAGTGTTGCATCTGTGTTTCAAAGATCCACAAATGTACATAGCAACCTTGAAGACTAACTTACCACTCAGGTTTCTACATAGCAAATGAACTTTAAAAGATGATGGAAAATGGTGATAATAAAGTGGTATATATCTTTTACGAAGTGTTGCATATCTGTGGTAAACAAAAATAAAATATACAAGATCTTCAACACTATTCAAATGACAATACTTACAAATCGGATCTGACAAACGATTACCAAAACGAGGGATTCCATCAAGTGGTAGACGATTTGACTTAATCAGACACAGAACGCGACGATGCTCATGATTGTCTAACTCACCAATGTAACTAACTCTTATAATTTCTGGATGATATAAACAGTAATCACCTTCTTTCACAACAGACTCGTGCCAGCTTTGCCGAAAATCATATTTAGTCTGTCCTTGAAGATCCTTTGAAAATACTCAATATTACCCACATCTTGCATTGCCCATACATACCCGAATCCAAATTTACACAATATAGTCCTTACTTGAGTCATCCACTGTTATCATGCATGAGTAACATATCATAGCATTGTTTTGGGTATCGGTCTTGTGATAAATTGATAAGTCTATACCAATATTTGATAAGCCGCACATAAGCATCAACATAAATGGGAAACCGACCACACTCTCCAATGGAAGTGTTATTTTTAACATATCTACCCACACCCAAAATCATTTTACATAGTTTTATTTGTACCTTTTCGATGGCTTTGTAGCGCTGGAAACCCCATATCTCGGAGCCATACAACAAAATTGGTTTGATTTTGACCAAAAAAAATTTGAAAATAGTATCAGCTGTCACACATTGTAACTTGAAATACAGTCTTTTAATCCCTGCAATGGCTCTGAGTGCCTTCTCCGAAAGATTATCAACACATTTGGACCAGTTTAATGTGGCAGAAAATAATAACTCCTAAGTAATTGTAACTGGATTCAGCTTTGATCTGTTCACCAGCATAAACCACTTTTCATAATCTCTAAGAAAACCACCAGTCTTATCTGTGACCAAGCGCTATGCTTGCTCCAATACTTGCCTCACGCACAAGCTGTATTAGCTTGCCTCACGCACAAGCTGTATTAGCTTGCCTCACGCACAAGCTGTATTAGCAGACGACAGTTTTTGCAACTAACCCACGCGCAGAATGTGTGACGTCACTCCGCTTACATCATTTTGTCCTCTTCGCCAGACAACGTACTCACGGCTCGACCAGTGTCGCGTCACGGTACGCTATTGGCTGAGCTGGAATCTGTGTTTCTTCTTCGTGGTATTTAATTAATATCTCTTTTGTCGGATCAGTAAACTACAAGTATTATATACTGGCAGAATCGTCGCAATTCCATCTATAAGTCTATTCCATTTATGTTTGCCTACGTTAAACTGATTTAACGCAGTTTGTAATTTTCAGTGACGAGCTCCTTAAAACTGACCCTGTTCAGGTGACTTAAATTAAGATTTTAAATTCATCGTAAATAGTCAACACTTCATTTTATACTCATTAGAAAGTAGGCGTTAAGCTCTTTCTTTTGCAACTTATCCGACGTAAATCGGTTCAGGGATCATTTAGAAATCCGTCACTGAACACCTTGTCAAAAACACAGTTGTCGTCGGATTTGGCCTGATTAGTGCCGATCTGCGTGCAGCACATGTGACTGTCTTTGCAGTCCACTTAACTTGCATAAATTGGCACAGTGAATGATGAGTGGTCATTTCATGCCTGGTCAGTCATCTGACCACAGCTGCTCTCTCTCTCTCTCTTGCTGCGTCGCGGGCAGTGTGAGTGTGTGTCGTGTGTGTTCTAACGTGTGTGTGTGTGCTAATATCAGTCAATGTTCTTTGTCGGTCATTTTTAAGGACGCAAAACTGCAAACCTCGTTGTTCGACAAGACACACCACCACTATAGCATGCCAGAGATGAATGATAAACAGTATCAATGCCAGTGACGATGTGACCATGAAGCAAAGTCCTGTTCAAACTGACTGACATATCCAAACGGTAACCAAACATCGCATTAACTGATAGAAAACATTTTAACATTGATCCACGTTCTTTCGAAAAACCGCAGTCGTCGGATGGAGATACGGGTAGAAAGATGCGCACGCACCCCCCCCCCCCCCCCCCCACACACACACACGCACGCACGCACGCACACATGCACACACA
>NC_134879.1:19616235-19773735 GCF_041734735.1 Babylonia areolata
CAAATCTTCGACGTATTAACATAAAGTTGTCCTGTCGTTTTATTTCATCACTTCAATATAGCTCTTTTCGAAATTATTTTATACAGAGACCTGCAGGGGTATTCTAGAAATTATTTCATGCATTTGGATGAACAATTGACCCGTTGGGGAGTCACACTGGTCGAGTTGCTTCCCCTACCCCCAAAATGCTGTTTTGCCAGGAATCGCCTTTAAATCGCAAAATCGTGTGCTTTTTGTGACTGACCTTTACATATGTCATGTTTCCCTGCTTCAGAATATAACAAATACTGATTTGAAGAATTTTCGTTCACACCACATTGTGTATATCGTGCAAATAAGCGATATTAGTCAGGAAAATGGAGTTTACCCTACGAGCACTTACCACCTTCCCCCTAACACTCACAGGAATAAAGCAGATATGTTTTAAACGTATTTAGAGTATTCTGTGGTGATTTTACAATTGTTTTCCACACGAAGCCACACGATTTAGCATCTTGGAGGTAATTGTGAGGCCATTGTGGGGCCAACCTGATGTTCAATAAATGTAACAAGATTTTGTTCAACTCTCCTATCCTCAAACAGCAAATATTTCAATAATGTGATTTTATTGGGGCGATAATTCATAGTGTGCTCTTGTTTGCTGTTGATGATTAACTAGTGGACAGATTGGGTTATCATGATTCACATTCACATTTGTTTAGTGTATCTGTTAAAGTGGACCTGGTGATGGTAAAAGAAGATAGAAGAAATGGTGTCACTTCATTCCTGGTGGATGGGGTCTGGGGGGTTGGGAGGGGTGGGGGGTGAGAGGCGAGGGGGTAACCTCCTCGGCCTTGCGGACTATAGCAGCAATAACATTGACGACGACCGGTGAGATCGATTCTTAATGGACTTGAATACAACAGAGTTAACAAATAATTCAAACCAACCCGTTTCAGTTGACTGAACAAACCCAAAGAACGTTCGAAAACAATGATGTCGCTAGCCGTAACTGCTTTTGCTGCAGAGACGCGGGGCAATCAGCTTGAAGTCTGTTCATCTGACAGCACAAAACCCACGTGTTTCGAGTAAAATGAAGTCGCAAGCGGAAAGAAACAAGTTGTTTGTCCAACACACCTGTCGTCATGGTGCAGGAGCTGGCGTTTCGGAGAGGCCGTATGCATCCTGCATCTTTTGTCTAATGAATTCCTTTTGATCTCCCGTCACGCAGCCTGGTGACTGTTGACAGTCTGTAAGAGTATCGAATTTTACAGTCGAGTATTATCGCTTTGGAAAGGAGGGAGAGGGTGGGGGTGAGTGGCGAGCTGGGGGGAACCGGGTAGTTGGAAGGTGGAATTTGAAATGAATGTTTAAGAACACTTACAGAAAATTACTTAATGGACTTCGTAAAAATGATGTCGCTAAACTAACAAGCGAAACAACTGCCAACGAATGCAGAAAATGAAAACAACAACAACCAGATAACTTTGTCTGTCTGTCTGTCTGCCTGTGTCTGTCTGTCCCTCTGTCTACCTGCCTGCATGTCTGTCTGCCTGTCGACGTATGTATCTACATATATTTGTATGTATTTGTTTGTCTATGATGACAGTGTGAAGTGGCGGCCTAGTAGTAACATGTCCGCCTAGGAAGCAAAACAATCCACGGGGATGGGACAGAATCCCACACCAGCCAGAACGGTCTTCCCCTCCACATGACCATGAGTGGTGGTCTGGACGCCAGTCACTCGGATGAGACGATAAACCGAGGTGTCGTGTGCAGCATGCACTTAGCGCACGTAAAAGAGCCCACGGCAACAAAAGAGTTATCCCTAGTAGAAAAAAAATTGTAGAAAACTCCACTCTGGTAACGCAGGAAATACACTTTCACGCAGAAAAAAAAGTGGTGGCGACGCACTTTCCCGGGGGAGAGCAGCCAGAATTTCACTCAGAGAAATCTGTTTTGACATAACGTGTTACAATACAATACAATACAATACAATACAATACAATACAATACAATGTCTGATGCAGGAGCGTGGCTGGGACAGAGCTGCACCACGACCTGCACCTCTCCCCAGTCAGCAGGCAGCACGGGCTGTTTCCATGGACAGTGTCTGTGTGCTGCAGGCTACTTCTACTCCGTGTCACGACGTACCTGTCTGCCCAGTGAGTTCTTGGTGATGGGTTTTTTTCTCACTAAACGCATGCACACACACAAACGCAAACGCGCGCACGCGCGCGCGTGCACACACACACACACACACGCACGCACACATTCAAACACACATGCACACTAATACACTCGCGCAAACATGCATACACATACACACACCAACACTAACATATCTTGCCCATGTGTAGGTTTGAACCCACGATCCCCATAGATTTAGACCATGGAAGCCAAAATCCGACAAAACCACACACATTTTTGTGAGCCATCATACCCTTACAACTGCCATGTCTAAGACCAAGCTGTGTTCGCAAGATGCGGAATTCGCAATAGAGGTAAACGTAAAGTGAAAAAAGAGCAATAGAAAACCTGATTCAAAGTGATTTGGGAAGGGAAGTAAGCGTCAAGCCTGATGTAGCGTAGATGGTATTTCAGACAGAACTATAGATTCTGACTAAAAACATTACAAATTGGCTCCGAAATGTACAAAAAGTAAGTGCCTGATATCAACCCCAAATCGGAACAGATTACGGAAAATAAAAAAGCAGCCGTGGGGAAGTGGTTAGTACTGCGGATTGACGACCGGGAGGACGCAGGTTCGAATCCCCTGAGAGGCAAATATCATTGGGGGATTTTTCGATCGATGGCTGGCTTCTACCCACTGATGAATGTTGTATGGGCTCATATGGGAAGACAGGCACAGCGCTGTCGTGCGCCAGTCGCTTCTCGGATGCGTCTTTGGTAGCGTTGCTGCAGATGTTTGTGTCTCTTGGGCGAAGCTGAGACAGCGATGTGTTATGAAAGCGAATGTGGGGCACAGCCTTGTCACGTATGGAGGTCAAAGCTGAAATGGACGTCCACAGCAGCATGGTTATCATCCTCGTGCTCATTCATCATCAGAAAAAGCTTGACCCAAAGACTGTCTTTTCATGCTGTGCTCTCGTGGTGACCTTTGTTTCGATTTCCCCTCCACTTCCATGCTTAAGGTCAGTTCCTGTCAAAAGTCTTCAGTGTCGGCAGAGCAATGGAGTCTGTCCAGAGAACGTGCGGCAGTTTCCACTGCAGGGAAGACGCTCGCTCAGTCTGTCTCCACCACTAAGTGTGTGTGTGTGTGTGTGTGTGTGTGTGTGTGTGTGTGTGTGTGTGTGTGTGTGTGTGTGTGTGTGTTATAGGTAAAACTGGTGTACTTATATGAATGAGTGGATATCTTAGTTATCGTATACCCTTTCAAATGTTTTTACTGGCAGTTGCGAGTCACGAGTTTTACAATATTGATGTTGATGTTTTACATGTTTGTAATTCATAATGATTTTATGGAAGCAATTTTTGTTCTGACATTGTGTTTCTTTATATTTATGCTATTTTACAAAATGTGTGTGTGTGTGTGTGTGTGTGTGTGTGTGTGTGTGTGTGTGTTGGAGGGTAAGGGGACTTGTGTGGGGGGAGGGGGGGGGGAATGTGCCCGCTGTGTTGTGTTACTTGCTTGTGTGTATTTAGCTTTATGCATTGCTGTTTTATCTTTCGTCGAACATTTGTCATGTTGCGAGTGTGCTGGACTTGGCTGTTGGCTGAGATATTGTGGATGGTGAGCGACGAACCTGTGGATGCACAATTTAATTTCCAAATGGATGAATAATGTTATATTGTATTGTATTTTTTTGTAAGTTGTTACTGTCTTCAGTAGGGGCTTAGTGAGTGGTGTTATGTGTTCCTCTGAACACCACCAGAGTGACTCAGTATCCTTTCGTGTTTGACCTCATGGCGACCAGCTCTGCTGGCACTGGGATTGCGGCAGACGAGCCTGGCTGTGTGCCGTGTGTGGGAAATTTGGAAATGGGAATGAGTGACCTGAGGCGATGCCACTAAAACTAGTATTTAACGATGGGACAGAAAAACAGATAGACAGAAACATAAAAACAAACAAACAAACAAACAAACAAATTCATTTGTTCATGTTTGATCCAGTAGTCTCTGCACCTTTGACCTTTCCACCTTGAAATTTCACCACGGTGTCATTGAACATATCCCGCAGAGCCACCAGTTCCTGCATCGTTTCGAAATATTCCTTCACTGTAAAATCCGAACAGATCCACTCCAAATTTTCCTGAAATAGCAGACGTTAGAAGTGCATGATCGATTAAGGAACGTGTATTGTAAGCCCACTGACATTCATATTCTCACACATACAAATACACTCACCCATTCAATTTATGCACCCTCACCCCCCTCTTTTTCCTTTGTTTGTTTGGTTTACAACCGTTGTATGAAAAAAAAAGAAAGAAAAGGGGTTGGAGTGGGGGTGGGGGGTGCGTCTTGAGTTGCCAGGTGGCTCGCGAAGGGGAAGTTAATTATCATACTGCTGTGGAGTTATGGTTAAAACTTGTCAACACCATGTTTGAAATTCCCATTTCTGTTAGAGGGCTATCGTTCACTTTCCTCATCACCGATTTTTGTTTTGTTGGTGTGTGTGTGTGTAGGTGTGTGTGTGTGTGTGTGTGTGTGTGTGTGTGTGTGTGTGTGTGTGTGTGTGTGTGTGTGTCTGTGTGTCTGTGTGTCTGTGTCTGTGTCTGTGTGGCCGTGTGTGTTCAATGTATGTGTGCTCGGAAAACAAGTTTGTATTGGGGGTTGTTTTAGTTTGATATTTTATTTTGTTCCATGTTATTTTGATTTCGGTTTGAAGCTGTTTCAAGACAATTTGTACGCCTTTTATTCATTGATCATCCACATCATGCACATCATCGTTAGTGGGGTGCTTTTAAATCTCGCTATTCTGGATTGCTCAGATAATTATCAGCGATGACCATAGTGTGTGTGGGAAAAACCTAACAGAGTGTATTGTCTTCTGTTAGAAGGTCTATGATATAACACTGTGTCTGTTTCAGCCTGTGCGGAACTGGGTCACTCCTATTTGTTCTACGAGGGCTTCGACTTATTCGGCTTTAACTTACAGACTGTTTATGGGAATGTCACTGACTGCAAACATGAGTGTTCCAATAACCCAAACTGTCTCGAGTTTGTACTTGTGGAGCCGTGGGGAACTTGTTATTTGAAGGCTTTTACTGCATTGGATGATCCCCAGTCCTGGAAAACCCTGAGTCAAGCTGGTGGTACCTATCACAGAACGTGTGCATAGAGCTGGAACATTATTGATTTCAGCGGATGGTGCAGGTCATGCTGCTTTGAGCTGTTTCTGCACATGGTTCAGCGCTCTGTGAAACCAATCCTCCTCCTCCTCTCTCTTCTTCTTCTTCTCATTATTATAATCATCACTGTTGTTGTACACTGAAGCACATTATTTTTATTTACAAAAACAAAGCAAAACAAGAGAGGCAAAGCCTTCAAGACTCACTTGTGATACACTTTAAAAAAAATCTAATCGTTAAAATGTGTTCTGTATTTGTTATTATAAAGTTTCCGGTTAAAAGAAAAAGAAGAAGAAAAAAAGTCCTGACGGCAGAATCGAACTCCGCGTGTTCAGATGAGAAGAAACTGTCTTATCCATTACACTATCGTGGCTCCTCAACTGACGTTCGAAAAAAATAACATTTAAACATACTTTTTTAAAGGGCGATAAATCGATTGCGGTATTCGCAGTGAGAACGCTGTTTAAATCATATTATTCTGGTGTATCTTGGGCATTCAAAAAATCTTTAAGGGCAATTAAAAATTCTTTTTAAGTCCGCGGTAAAGGAGACGTGGCTATCGCCGCAATCACACTGCAACATTTAGCCGTTTTCTCTGGATCTAGATAGATGTACATGAGTTTAGTTACACCCTGTTGACAGGGTTTTAAAGTTGATATGAAAATTGAGTATTTTGTTAAACTAATAACATGTAGAGCCAAGTACAAGTACTTCTAAACGTCGTATGAAGTGAAAAGGACTTCATTTTGAGAAAAGTCAAGACTGGAAATTTTTGCGTTTCATCAATTCAAGGGTATTAACTCTCATGGTTTATTATTTTAAACTGTGAATTCCGACTGATTCTATGGATATTTTTATGGCAGTTTGGGGCATAATCCAATAAGTGATGAGGCGTTCACAAATCTTTCTCTGAATAAATATTTAACGGTCTCCTTCTCCAACTTTCCATCACATGTTATCGTGGATTGTCGATTGAATATAGGATTGAACGGGCAGGTCAACAACTTGAAACAAAATGGCGTCGTTCGCGTTCGCCATGAATATGAGCGCGCGCTTTGAATATGTATAATTATGTGTACGCAATTGATTTTTGCCCATGACCTTCAGGGCTCAGCCAATAGATCTATAAAGTCCACTCGTCGTATTGATTTTAGTATTTTCCGAAAAAGACCACTTGGGCGAATGAACATAGTGAAAGCCCTGTACACTGAGAGTAAAACACACAAGCTTTTTATTTATTGAGTATAATTTCAAAATGTAATGTTTAAGATGAGAAAGATCAGTTTTAAGCAAATTAAGCCCCCTAACATTAATTACAGAATAATTTCCCTTTTTTACTATCTGCACCAAAGACATGCAAAATAAATAAAACTTCCATGCTTAGCAAAAGAAGTTCCTGTTTGAACAAAAATGATAAAAATGACTGCTCTTGTTGTGTCAGAATATCAGATCAAAGTGCCAAGTTTAGTAGGATAAAAAAAGAAAGAATATAACAGTAAATTCAGTTTGCATATAATTTGGCTTCTTTTTTAATATTTTTTGTGCCCATCCCAGAGGTGCAATATTGCTTTAAACAAGATGACTGGAAAGAACTGATTTTTTCCTATTTTTATGTCAAATTTGGTGTCAACTGACAAAGTATTTGCAGAGAAAATGGCAATGTTAAAGTTTACCACGGACACACACACACACACACACACACACACACACACACACACAGAACCGAACACCGGGTTAAAACATAGACTCACTTTGTTTACACAAGTGAGTCAATAACACCACGTACTAACAAAATGGTTAAAAAAAAAAAAAAAAAAAGTAACGAGAACTGTGGAAGAACAACAACACTTTTCTGCATGAAAAAGTGACTTCTGATGTCTGTTTGTTAAAGATGAATTGAAAATGGCTGTAATACTTTAATTTTCTGAGCTAATACACATCAACAAGATGTGATTAATGATGGCTAATTCCTCATCATTTTCAGTTCTAGATAAAAAAAATTTTAAAATATTTTTAAAATCTCATGCAAATAGTTTAACAAACATGCCAGTTTTTACCATAAAGAAGTGTTTAAGATATGTCCCCCCAAAAAAATCTTACTGGAGAGCAGTGGGAAAAGAAATGTTCAATACAATGGTCACACATATCAGAGTTCTAATCTGATAGCATCTATTGAATCGAACTGGGCCAAATTTACTCTTGGGGTTCCTTTCAAAGTGAGAATGGAATGGGCCCCCATATCCATTTCGAGGGGAGACGAGGCAAAATCCCACTAGGGGCCGGGAGAAATTAGTTCTGCCTAGTTGATGCTTACCCCTGGGGTATATTCCAGGCTAGTTTACACGGAGCCCAGGGTATTTCTGGGTTACCCAGATTTGACTCCGGGGTAAAAATAAAACATCAGGGGGTCACGAACAGGCTGCTACACCGGGCTTACCAAACGTTACAGCTTGTTCCTGGCTGCCAGCTGAACAAAATTTCCCGCTCAAGCAACAAAGAACTGTCCGTCGTTTGCTTGGGTTCTCTCTTGTGTGCGTGGAAATAAATAGAAAGATTATTGAATTTTCTCCGTTTAATACTTCATAATTTTCCATCGTTATCAACTTATGTTCTGGTATGTTCATGTGAGTTCGTGGTTTTTTGGTGTTTAAAAAAACAAACAAAACATTTATGCTTTCTTTCTTGTGTATGTACATTTTTGGTTGTTGACCGAATCGTCATCAATTGATACTGATCCAGTATCATCAGCTGATCTCCTCGTATGTGGATGCTGATTTGTATCTTGTTGGACACGATTTATGCTTCTTATTTTCTTGCGTGTGTAGAAATAGAAAGCAAAAATCATTACGTCATCCATCTCCGTTTGATACTTTTCCATACACCCGGCGGTGTCATCAAGTGATATCCTCACATATGTGTGTGAATTTATGTACTTTTCGAGGTGATTTGTGCTTGCTTGCTTTTTGTGTACAGAAAAAAAATCTGTTAGCGATTTTTGTGAGTAGTAGTGACTCAGTTGCTTTGAAACTGATATGGATATTCCGATCTAACAACAGGTACTTGAATGATTTCACATTAGTGGGATTTGGTGTTCTACGAATTATGGCTATATAAAGTGTTTGAAATTTGTACTGTAGGGTTGAAGTGGTTTCGTAACTGATGTGTGTACCCTGTTTCCATACACTTCATATTCTCTGCCTGTCCCCTACAGCTTTGGAAGATATTCTTTTTGTGGAGCGATATTTCATATGGAGAATGATTTAAGACTGGCTTAAGACTGTTTCTTTCAATCGATGGAATGAGTTGGGGTGGAACTGTATGTCAAATATCTCGGAATGTTGGGTAGGGAGGGAGGTGGGGGGGGGGGGGTATCACTTGGAATAGTTGATTTTCTTCTTTTGAATGATTGGTTTGTTGGAGAGATGAGAGAGAGTGTTGGTTTATTAAGAACACGCCCGTCACCACGAGAAGCTGCTGCACAGAACTTGCTGTGTAAAGGCCGATTGTACTGACAGGAGAGAGGTACGCCCGCGGCTGTCTTTTGAATTGCAGCATCCATCAGTGCTGAAAGCTGGAAGCAAAAGATGACTGCTCACAATCTGTAAGCCTTCACCCAATGATAAAACCAGTCTACGCGCCAGACCGGCGAAAGCAATGTAACAAAGAAAAGGTGGATTTGTGATGTTACTGTACCCGAAGTAAAAAAAACACACACAACAATTATAAGTGTGAAAATGTTCTTCAGCCCAGTACACACACACACACACACACACACACACACACACACACACACACGTGGGCGCACGCACACACACTCAAAGAGAAAGAGAGATTCAGTTTCACTTTCTTAATGAGTTGACAATTCCATATTCGCTACACTACATCTGCTAGGCAGATGCCTGACCAGCAGCGTAACCCAACACGTTCAGTCAGGCCTTCAGTACATGCATATATATATATTTGTGAAACTATCAGCATGGATTTCTTCTACAGAGTGGATTTCTTCTTCATTATTTTGACAGATGACACCACTTATGTTGTCATGTGTTCTTTTTCTGTGCGCCAAGTGCGTACTGCACATAGGACCTAGGTTTATCATCTGAATCGAATGACTTAACGTTCAGTTTGATTTTCCAGACAAGCTTGGGAGAAAGGGCGACACACGGGAATCGAACCCAGACGCTCATGGACACTGTATTGGCTGATAAGTGTCATAGCTATTCTGATACCTTCCTCCTTAAAAGTTTGTCAGACTGTCTTTACGAGTTGAAAGGGGTTACTTCAATCCGGAGATATCTCACATATGATACAACAAAAACACTAGTTACTTCATGCCATCTATTCAGATAAGATTGCTGCATTACTTTATTAATGGGTTCACTTTCCCCTGTCAGGTCCTCTACAGAAAGTTCAAAACTCAGTGGCTCGTATGTTTCTGAGAGTCTTGCACAAACAACCTCCACTCTACACTTGTTTCCAATATCTAACAGAATAAAGCAGAGAATAACTTGTATATCCTCCCGAAAACGAAGTATGACTGCCTTCATGGCGGGGGTAAAAACGGTCGTACATGCAAAAGCCCACTCGTTTCTGAGAGTCTTGCACAAACAACCTCCACTCTACACTTGTTTCCAATATCTAACAGAATAAAGCAGAGAATAACTTGTATATCCTCCCGAAAACGAAGTATGACTGCCTTCATGGCGGGGGTAAAAACGGTCGTACATGCAAAAGCCCACTCGTGCGCTATACTAGGTGTGTGTGTGTGTGTGTGTGTGTGTGTGTGTGATATACCAGAACAGTTTGAAATATTGATAGAGCTTTAATCTGATTATGAAACAACGAAATTCCGATCACCGCGGCGTGCTTAAGATAGAATAGATGATTTTCCAGCACTTGTTCGACAAGCACTCGTTTCCGATGGTGAGCAAAGTATATTATATAGATCGTCATGTATGTATTGGTAACCACCCACTTCCATCTCTTACCCCATCCCCTTCCACCCCCGGCCTTTACGGTTTTGATTATTGCGCAACAGGAATTACATGTGAGCAATGACATCTTTACCTTTTGTTTTGGATTCATTTTCTTGAGATATCGACAAAGGGTGCGGGATATCTACATATATATTATAAACGATTGATGACCTTGACCAGGGTCAAAAACTCACTTGTATGTGTTTTCATTGTGACTGACCTTGTAGAGCATTCGCACTAGTAATCATTAGAAAGCTTTTTTTTTTTTTTTTTTTTTTTTTTTTAAAGGGCGGGGGGGGGGGGGGGGGGGGAACGTAATGTCGTATTTCCTCAGCTTGAAAGAACAGCCTCAGGCTTGGCAAAAATGAATTTGCTTGCATTGCATATTCTTTGAGATGGTGTAAAATCATAAGTTGATTCCAGAAAAAAAAGAAAATGTCAATCATCATTAGATGGAGCTAATTTATTTCAGGCCTTTATGTTGTTATGCTGATTCACACACACACACACACACACACACACACACACACACACACACACACACACACACACACACACACACACACACACACACACACAGAGTTTGTGTGTGTTTATATGAGTAACCCGTACATTTCAAGAAACACATGGCTGGAATTTGTGCCCACCAGAGCGACCACTGCCTCCCCAGTGATCCCTCGAGACTATGCTGGCAGGGGGCTACTGGATTTGTTCAGGCGTTGTTTTCATATTGATCTTAACCATGAGAAACTCTGTAAGAATTGAATACGCCTGAGTCGCTTGGGAATGGCTTGAATGGCTGTACGTTAGTCTGCCGGGAAAGAACATCGTGTCTGGATTCATGCAGGACGGTTCCAGGCGGACGGACGCTACGACGCCATCCATTGTCCCTTCCTCACCACGGCAGCCATCCCGGGGTCACAGCTTAATGTCCGCCATTGTTGAGCCTTTGCTTCATGTATGAACACCCCTCATGCCCCCCCCCCCAAGTCCCCCCCACCCCATACACACCTTCCCCTCACCACCGCCCCCTGTCCTCCCAAACAAACGAAGACTGACAAACATCGACACCCAAAATCATTCAGACTCAGAGAGTGAAATCTGTAAACTGATTGGCAGCTGGTTTAGTTGGCTAAGATACGACAAGACAAGACAAGATATATCTATTTCAGGAAACCCCGTAGAGTACATAACAATGTTTCATATTCATGAATTGAATACAAAACATGGAACACATTTGAATATCACAATCAGTTACAATGACCATACCAACAGATTGATGGAGAAATATATTGTGAAGAAAGAAAAAAACTACGCATGTATTAAGCAACATATGAAATATATTGTTTATTGTACACAATTATACAAGAAATGAACGGGCAGTTCTAAATGTAAATAAGATGTGTTCACAAGAAGAGTTTATGAAGAGTTTACTCAGAGAGATGCACTTTGTCCAAATAAATCAGAATGCATTCATTATCATTTCAAGGAAAGTGATGCAATGGGTCAGTAAACGGTTGTTTCTCCTCGTGAATAATGAATGTAATTTCTAAACACTGGAATATTTCCCGGTAAGAATTGGCAAGTATCATTTTCTTGCTTCTTCAAAAAGTCGGAACGTTCACACTTTGTACAGATTCGGTCTTCATGGGGTGCGAGGTGGAATAAAGTCTGTTGTTTACCATCCTGAGTTTCACAAATGTAAAAGAAAAACGTGTCCTTATACAATTTATAATTACTACATATATGTTTCTCATCTATGTCAGAGAACCAGTTTTGTGTATATTAGTCTTTTAAGCTCTGGTGTACCTTATTCTTAAACCAAGCAATTGGAATGTTGGGAAGAGGTTGCTGAATCCGAAAACCACCTAAACCAATGTTGTTGTTTTTTTCAAAATCGTATTCACAAAGCATAGTAGCAGAGATTTATATTTGTTTCCTTCGTCTAAGTGGTATAAGGAACAATATATCATACAAGGAAGTATGCGCTGGTTTGTAACATGAACAAAGTTTGTACCAAACAGTTAACATCTTACTTCTTGCTTGGACTTCTAATGGATATTGTCTTACCTTCCCGTTTTACAATTCAGAGTAGCTTTATCTAATTTGAAGAAAATGGAAGTTGTAACTTTGATTCCAATGATACAATAATGATAAAGAATCCATTTTTATATAGCGTATAATTTTGAGTAATGAAAGTCAATGCGCTGTACACTCTCCATTCTCAAAGTTCATGCACTTCGCACTTACACCACACCACACACTCATAACCATCCATTCACATGAAACCTATAACATTGCTGAGGTTATGGTTTGCAAAGTAACTATGTCTTGAGATGAGTTGGTCTCATGTCCAGATGAACTGGTTTTGAAGTCACTCCCAGTTTTGGCCTCACAAAGTCTCTGATCAGAAACAGATCCAGTTGGTGGGTGAACGAAACACGGAATCAAATTAATGGGAAAGTACCCAGCCTGGCGCGTGGTCTAACTGAATCATCAACCTCTGAGTTACAACGCGTTAGAGAACATTCACATAACCTGACCATTTTAAGCCTTTTGACGAACTGAAGACTAAGCAATCGATTCGCTGTTTGAACACCTACAATGCACCATTAATATTCAGTTGCTCAGACTTCACATTGTCGTACCAATGTCAGCTAGTGAATTGCATTGTCGGGATTGTGTGACATTTTCAAAAATGCACATCTTTTTCATCTTTGTTTGTTTGTTTTTGTTTTTTGTTGTTGTTTTTTACTCTCTAGCATTACTTTAAGCCAATAAACTGCATTGATACCTCGTTTATATCATGAAGTGACCAACGACAGAGAAACAGAACTCTGAAAGATGTCAGGAGCCAGCAACACTGGAAAGTATGGAGTTCATTCCTTGTCTCCTCCTCCATGTCTGTGTTTCGTAACTCTGATATTTGTCATAATTACATGCACAGAAGTAATTCGCCCTTCGTACGAACTGGACATTCTGAGCATTATGATAGGGAATGAAATATTAAATGCTGATGGACCGGAGACAGGAAAAAGCCTTTAAATGTTGACGGAGAGAGGATGATAAAAAAAGCCTCTGAATGTGAATGGAAAGGGAATGGGAAAGAAACCTCTAAGTGCGGTTGGAGATAAAATTGGAAAAAAAGCCTCTTACTGTGGATGCAGGTAGGGAGATGGAAAAAAAAACTCCAAGTGTTGATGGAGAGGGGACAGGAAAAAAATCTAAATGTTGATAGAGAGGAGACGGGGGAGGGGGGTGTCTCTGAATTTGGATAAAAGCGGACAAAAAAAAAAAAAAAAAAAAAAAAAAAAAGCCTGTGGATGTGGACAGAGAGGGGACAGCGGAAAATCCCCTAATTGTGGATGGAGGGGAACAGGTAAAAGCCTCTGAATATCGGTAGAGAGAGTACATGGTAAAAGCCTCTGAATATCGGTAGAGAGAGGACATGGGAAAAGCCTCTAAATATCGGTAGAGAGAGGACATGGGAAAAGCCTCTAAATATCGGTAGAGAAAGGACATAGGAAAAGCCTCTGATTATCAGTAGAGAGAGGACATGGGAAAAGCCTCTGAATGTCGGTAGAGAGAGGACATGGCAAAAGCCTCTGATTATCGGTAGAGAGAGGACATGGGAAAAGCCTCTGAATATCGGTAGAGAGAGGACATGGGAAAAGCCTCTGATTATCGGTAGAGAGAGGACATGGGAAAAGCCTCTGAATGTCGGTAGAGAGAGGACATGGGAAAAGCCTCTGATTATCGGTAGAGAGAGGACATGGGAAAAGCCTCTGAATGTCGGTAGAGAGAGGACATGGGAAAAGCCTCTGATTATCGGTAGAGAGAGGACATGGGAAAAGCCTCTGATTATCGGTAGAGAGAGGACATGGGAAAAGCCTCTGATTATCGGTAGAGAGAGGACATGGGAAAAGCCTCTAAATATCGGTAGAGAGAGGACATGGGAAAAGCCTCTGATTATCGGTAGAGAGCGGACATGGGAAAAGCCTCTGAATGTCGGTAGAGAGAGGACATGGCAAAAGCCTTTGATTATCGGTAGAGAAAGGACATGGGAAAAGCCTCTGATTATCGGTAGAGAGAGGACATGGGAAAAGCCTCTGATTATCGGTAGAGAGAGGAAATGGGAAAAGCCTAAATGTGGATGGACAGGGGACATGAAAAACAAACACACTTGTAAATGTGGATGGAGAATGAACCGGTCAAATGCCTCTACATGTGGATGGAAGGGGTGAACAGGAAAACATTTCTAAATGTCTGTAGAAAAGTCAGGGAAAACCAAAAAGTGGATGGAGGGGTGAGAAGGAAAAAACCCTCTAAATGTGGATTGAAGTGGGCGATCATGCAAAAGCCTCTAAATGTGGATGGAAGTGGGTGAGCAGAAAAAAAGCCTCTAAATGTGGAGGGAGAGATGAGAAGTAAAAAGCCTCTAAATGTGGATGGAAGTGGGTGAGCAGAAAAAAAGCCTCTAAATGTGGATGGAAGTGGGTGAGCAGAAAAAAGCCTCTGAATGTGGAGGGAGAGATGAGAAGTAAAAAGCCTCTAAATGTGGATGGAAGGGGGTGAGCAGAAAAAAGCCTCTAAATGTGGATGGAAGTGGGTGAGCAGAAAAAGCCTCTAAATGTGGATGGAAGTGGGTGAGCAGGAAAAAGCCTCTAAATGTGGATGGAAGTGGGTGAGCAGAAAAAAGCCTCTAAATGTGGAGGGAGAGATGAGAAGTAAAAAGCCTCTAAATGTGGATGGAGAGGTGAGAAGTAAAATGAACCGAGCAAATGCCTCTACATGTGGATGGAAGGGGGCGATAATGAAAAAGCCTCTAAATGTGGATTGAAGTGGGTGAGCAGGAAAACGCGTCTAAATGTGGATGGAAGTGGGTAAGCAGACAAAAGCATCTAAATGTGGATGGAAGTGGGTAAGCAGACAAAAGCATCTAAATGTGGATGGAAGTGGGTAAGCAGACAAAAGCATCTAAATGTGGATTGAAGTGGGTGAGCAGGAAAACGCGTCTAAATGTGGATGGAAGTGGGTAAGCAGACAAAAGCATCTAAATGTGGATGGAAGTGGGTAAGCAGACAAAAGCCTCTACATGCGGATGAAAGGGGGTGGACATGAAAAGGCCTCTACGCGGATAGAAAAGGAGTCAGGAAATGCCTCCTAAAGTGAGTGGAGGAGTGAGCAGCAACAAAGCTTTAAATGTGGATGGGAGGGAGTGGGGAGGAAAAAAGCCTCTAAACGTGGGTAGAAAAGAGTCAATGGAAGAGCCTCAGAACGTCGATGGAGAGGGTGCCACGTTCCTTATCAATGTTCCCTAGCCTGCATTGTGGATAGACAGGGGACAGGAGAAAAGCCTGTCAATGTGGATAGAGAGGGGGAAAACCTTTCAATGTGGATAGACAGGGGGAAAGCCTGTCGATGTGGACAGGGAGGGGGAAAGCCTGTCAATGTGGATAGAGAGGGGGAAAGCCTGTCAATGTGGATAGAGAGGGGGAGAGCCTGTGAATGTGGATAGACAGGGAATAGGGAGAAAGCCTGTCAATGTGGATAGACAGGTGACAGGGGGAAAGCCTGTCAATGTGGACAGAGAGGGAACAGCGGAAAAGCCTGTCAATGTGGATAGACAGGGAACGGGGGGAAGCCTGTCAATGTGGATAGACAGGGGACAGCGGAAAAGCCTGTCAATGTGGATAGACAGGGAACAGCGGAAAAGCCTGTCAATGTGGACAGAGAGGGAACAGCGGAAAAGCCTGTCAATGTGGATAGACAGGGGACAGCGGAAAAGCCTGTCAATGTGGATAGACAGGGAACAGCGGAAAAGCCTGTCAATGTGGATAGACAGGGGACAGGGGGGAAGCCTGTCAATGTGGATAGACAGGTGACAGGGGGAAAGCCTGTCAATGTGGATAGACAGGGAACAGCGGAAAAGCCTGTCAATGTGGATAGACAGGGGACAGGGGGAAAGCCTGTCAATGTGGATAGACAGGTGACAGGGGGAAAGCCTGTCAATGTGGATAGACAGGGGACAGCGGAAAAGCCTGTCAATGTGGATAGACAGGTGACAGGGGGGAAGCCTGTCAATGTGGATAGACAGGGGACAGGGGGGAAGCCTGTCAATGTGGATAGACAGGGAACAGGGAGAAAGCCTGTCAATGTGGATAGACAGGGGACAGGGGGAAAAGCCTCTAAATATGGAGGAGACATGGGAAAAGAATCTAAATATGGATAGAATGGGGACAAGGAAAAACCTCCGAATGCAGATAAAGAGCGAACAAGGGAGAAGAATTTAGATTTTGATTGGAATTGTGGATGGGCGCAATAGCCGAATGGTTAAAGCGTTGGACTTTCAATCTGAAGGTCCCGGGTTCGAATCAGGGTGACGGCGCCTGGTGGGTAAAGGGTGGAGATTTTTACGATCTCCCAGGTCAACATATGTGCAGACCTGCCAGTGCCTGAACCCCCTTCGTGTGTATACGCAAGCAGAATATCAAGTACGCACGTTAAAGATCCTGTAATCCATGTCAGCGTTCGGTGGGTTATGGAAACAAGAACATACCCAGCATGCACACCCCCGAAAGCAGAGTATGGCTGCCTACATGGCGGGTTAAAAACGGCCATACACGTAAAAAAGCCCACTCGCGTATATACGAGTGAACGTGGGAGTTGCAGCCCACGAACGCAGAAGAAGAAGAAGAAAATTGGAATTTTTGGGGAAAAAAAACAACATGTAATTTACGACAGAGCGGGGGACAGGGGGGAAAACCGATAGATGGAAAGAGACAAGAAAAATGCCTCTGCATGTGGATAGAGAGGGAACAGCGGAAAGTTACAAAATGTGGACAAAGAGCGGACAGTTGGTTGTCCCTAACAGATAGATGAGAAATGGGTGTGGATGGGCGTGTGGCGTCATGAGAGAGAGAGAGAGAGAGAGAGAGAGAGAGAGTGCAAGCGAGCAATGAGAGAATGAATGAATAAATGATTGAATGAATGGTTTATTCATATAAGACAATTGCCCCTAATGAATTAGGTACACGGTATTGAACAATAAAATTTCTGCAGTTGAATAATGAACGCAATGAGCTCGGTGACTCAAAGAACGAGCGAGCGAGCGAACGAGCGACGCGAAGAGATACAGAAAACGAGCGGGCGAGCGATACGAACAGATACAAACCGCTCCTAAAAAATTAGTTACTACCGTGTTATTGGGGCCCCTTCATGATGGAAGGTCGACAAAATCCGACCGTCTAATGTATGGGAATTAGCTTCAAGCTGACATCGATTGATTGGGTTCAATATAAACTCCGACTTTGTGCTGGAAAGAAATACACACGCGTCTTTTCTATCATTTGTGCAACGTTCGTAGAAAAGTGATATGTGTCTGGCTCATCTACTTTTGAAATCTAATTTTACTGTACCCTCTTTAAAGTCACTGTGTTCTATAATATGAAGTCCGTTACATGCGTTTATTTCCACATCGTCTGTTACGGAAGCTTTATATTTTTCGCGAAAACATGTGCAGAGGTAATTGACCCTTTACAAGAACTGGACATTCTGAGCACTTACAGAACGGACAACCATCATCAGTGTCAGAGGCTGTGCTGGTACTGGAAGAGGTGTGGCCGTTATTCTTTTTACAGCAAGAACGACAACCACGGGGACAACTGTGTTCTTCACTTGAGAAAACAGAATGCTGACCACCTGGTGGACGGCTGGACTGATGAAGAGGCCTTCGGTCATAACCTGGTAATGGTTGGGTAGTTGGATATGATTATGTCTGTGCGTGCATATATATATATACATATACACACATATGTGTATGTATATATATATATATATATATATATATCTGTGTGTGTGTGTGTGTGTGTGTGTGTGTGTGTGTGTGTGTGTGTGTGTGTTGTATGGTGCAGAAATATGGGGTTATGAAAATGTAGATATACTTGAAAAATTAGAATTGAATTTTTTTAGACGCTTGTTCAAACTGAACAGAAATACTATGACCCAAATTGTTTATGGAGAAACTGGTATTTATCCAATTAGTGTGTTAGTGAAAATGAGATTTGTTCGATTTTGGACTAGCTTAGTGATATCAAACACAGAAAAATATTCTGGGAAAATATATTTGATATTACTTGACATATCGAAATGGTATTTATTCTTCAAAATGGATGAGTTGTATCAGACAAATTTTGATAGAAGCAGGGTATGACTGTGTTTGGGATGGTCAATTCTTCTCGGAGAGGGAATCTTTCTGCAAGAATGTCAACATTGCTTTGAGAGATAGTTTTCAAAATCTATGGAGACATGCTCTAGAGGCGAGTAGTAAATGTTTGTTTTATCGAAATTTCAAAAGTGGATTTGGTAGATAAAAATATATGTCTAATGCCTGATAATTATGTTATCAGCTTCTTCAGATTTCGAAGTAGTAATCATAAGCTGGAAATAGAAACAGGGAGACACAAAGGCATACCACGAGAGTTACGGTTTTGTATGGTTTGTAACATGTCTGTGATTGGTGATGAGTTTCTTTTTATAATGGAATGTCCCAATTATGATCAGTTACGAAATAGATATGTTCCTAAAATATATCTGTTTTTTTAACTTTATTTTCAGTTTCTAAGGGTGCACGTGTATACTATGATATTTTAACGCATGATAGGATAAACCCAAATTGTTGCAGTAAATGTGAAAATAAACTTGACACACAAATCAAATGGGATATTACATTTAGGAAAATACGTCAAATCAGTGAAATCAAACTTCGGTGGTTTCAAATTAGAATTATACATAGAATATTAGCAACTAATACTGTGTTGAAACATATGGGCATAGTTAGTGAAGATAGTTGTACTTTTTGTAGAAAAGATCGTGAAAATATATACCATATATTCTGGGAATGCAAATTTACACATGTGTTCTGGAATGCGCTTGAAAGAGATATCAATGATAATTCTGAAAATGCAAAATTCTTAAAATTCAATGAAAGAATCATTATATTTGGACACGATTGCGAATTCAGGTCTGATGGAACTCTTGACAAGATTATAGTCCATGCCAAATTCTTTATCTACTAATGCAAAGTCAGTAACACAGTTCCACAGCTTAATCATTTCAGAAAATATCTGAAACGTGTATATGAAACTGAAAAACATATTTCACTTGTGAATATGTCTTTTAATGCATTCTCGATAAACTGGTTTCCATACAAGCATTTGATCAACGTTTAAAGATGATATTAAAATCACTGCACTTTCTTCTTATATACGCACTCTTTTCCTTTCTTTTTTTTTCTTTCCAGTGAATATTGGCAATATTAGCTGGGACGAGTGGGGACTGAGGAAAGGAGGAAAAAATCTGATTATATACACTTATCACTCGTTCAGTATATACATATCGCTGCATAGTATTTCTAGGGGCATGAGTGGAATACAGAGGAAAAAAAAACAACAAAAAAAAAAAAAAAACCACACACACACACACAAAAGGACAACATTGATTATTTGAACATGCTATGAGGTATGGGTGCTGTGTTCTATGACGTTTAATGTATACATTACATGCAGACATCGGTGGATGAAGGTGCGTGTATACAGGTGCTGATATGTTTGTGTGCATGTCTGTGGATTTGTGTGCTTGTGGCAGTGTGTGTTTGTGTTTATATGTGTACGTATGTACGTATGTGTGCATGTGTGTGAGTTTGTATGTATTTTTATGGATAATTGAATGATATAGTCAGTGTAAGGAAATGATGATGTTTATCCATTTTGTTGTTTTTTTTTGTTTTTTTTCTGGTAGTGTGTCAATGTTCGGTTTCGTTGTCTGAAATGAAATTTTAAAAAAAAGAAAAAAAAAGGTTCATTAAAAAAAAAATTTAAAAAAATCTGTCTCCAAAATCGGTTTTTAATTTTTGTAATATGCTCAAAGGAGGCAAAAAAAGTCATTTTAGCTGTAAGTAAGATGATTAGATTTGCAAATGTTGCCTAGTTATACTTTTGGAGTTAAAAGACATTTGTGTTCTCTCAACTTTTATGTGACATTGTTGTGTATTTGGAAATGTTTGTTCTGGGCACGAAAAGATTATTTTGCAGTAATCCTCCATACTCCAATAGGAGTGAAAGGATGATTAAAACTTGAAACTTGACCTTGTGTGTACACGCACGCACAGACACAGCGTGCGTGCGTATATATGTATATATATATATATATATATATATATATATATATATACGCAAGCACACACGCTGTGTCTGTTTTCATATATATATATATATATACGGCAATGTATACATTTTTTTGTTGTTAAAGCCAATGTATTGGCCTTCAATGGACACACACACACACACATATATATATATATATATATATATATATATATATATATATGTGTGTGTGTATGTGTGTGTGTGTGTGTGTGTGTGTGTGTGTAAAAGGAAGAGAGAGAGAGAGAGAGAGAGAGAGAGAGAGAGAGAGAGAGAGAGAGAGAGAAATATGTATGTATATACTATGTAGATAGATAGATACTTACATACATACATACGGAAGTGTGTCTATGTCTATGTCTGGCTGAATGCGTGGTTGTGTACACCTGAATAAGATTTAATTCGTGTGTTTTCACGTGCATGTGACTTAACGTGTTTGGGTCAGTCCTCTTGCACTGACGCATCTTTGAAAATGAAACTTAAACCGCCATTTATATTTAAAGGACAATTCTTACAACATTGAATTGAAAATGATCTACTGCCATTTATGAAACGGAAACGGCAATGTATACATTTTTTTGTTGTTAAAGCCAATGTATTGGCCTTCAATGGACACACACACACACACACACACACACACACACACACACACACACACACACACACACACACACACACACACACACACACACACCACACACACACACACACACAAGAGAGAGAAACATTCCTAGTAAAACTTGACATCCTTAAATATTTTGGGATCCGGTTTTTTGGGGGTGGACGAAGGGGTGGGGGTGGGGGGAGGGGGGTTCATTGCAAGGTGCGATGCTGTTATTGCAACTGTAGATCGGAATCGAAGACTACTCTTCAATATATATTTTTCAACACATCATTACACATTCATGTTCATTGTAGATGTTTACGGATTTTATCAAAATTTACCATACAATACATTCATTCTTCCGCACAAACATTTTCGACAATCTGCCTCTTGCCATGAATACCAGACTTACCCATACTATCATCTTTCAGACAGACAGACAGACAGACACAGACAGAGACAGAGACAGAGAGAGAGAGAGAGAGAGAGAGAGAGAGAGAGAGAGAGAGAGAGAGAACGAAATTTCATTTTACGAGGGTTAAGGAGTAAGCACAAAGTACTTGTTTACATCCGGCCTTCTTGGCAAGAATAATGATTGAGAGAAGGGGAAAAAAAGCGAGAGTCAAACTCACAACAGCAACATCAGAATTACATAAGCATGTACAAATATAAGCATAGATACTTATGTACAATACAATAAGGCTGTAAATGAAGAACAATGAGGACAATAGGGACGGAGTGTGGTGGAGAGCAGAAGGAAGAATGGACAAGGGGAAGAATAAAGAAGGTAGGGGAGGCTGACTGAACAGACAGATATAGTGAGAGTGACAGTGGAGACAGACATGGAGAGACTGACAGGGGAGGAGAGAGGCATGTACATGTTGACAGTCTGTGCATGTTTGTTGTTTATAATTGATATGTGTCACATAATCACATGTTTTTCAATAAATGAGCACGATATATATTTTTAAAGATAGGGATGCTTTTTACAGTGTTTACATTGAGACAGGATAATATTTCATTCCATAAACAGCCCCCTGAATAAGACAGACTAGATTTAAAAAGCTCGATCATTGGAAGTGGTACCATAACTTTTCACAAGGTGAGTGTTAGTAACAAATTTATTCTTTAGTGAAGGGGGAGCAAATCCTGACATGATTTTGAACATAAATAGACCTTTGTTATATAGAAGTTTTGTTTTCAGTGGAAGGATATCGAGAGCTTTATAATCAGATATAGTCAATGATGAAGATTTCAAAAGAATTAATTTTACAGCTCTTCTATGCAGACTCAATAGAGGCTTCATAATACTGTCACTCGCCGAATCCCACACACTGTCGAAGCATAGTTAATGTGTGATTCTATATAAACACTGACAAATAGTTTTCGAAAGTGAAGATCCAAAAAGTGTTTAGTTTTAGACAGTTGATAGATTTTTTTTTGGATTTTTTTTTATATACCTTTTTTGCAAAACAGAGAAATTTGATGTGACCATGACAAATTATTATCGATAGTGATGCCAAGGATTTTATGGTGGTCAACTTCTTCAATCTTGTCGTCTTTGATGAAAATAGGCGAACAGTTTATGGACATATTATGACGTTTTTGCCTTGTTGTGATTATTAGGAATTTTGGTTTTTTAGGATGGAGACACATGTAGTTTAGTTCTGACCATTCAATCTATTGATCAATACTTTCCTGAAGAGAAAGAGACACGGTACACAAGTCAGTATCACTAGTATGAATGGTGGTGTCATCAGCAAACATTCACATGGTGTCTTTATAGATTAGGGTAGGTCATTACTATATGCGGAAAATAAGATAGGTCCCAAAACAGAACCTTGAGGCACACCATAGTTAATTGGTAATAATATTGATTTAGAACCATTTGTGAACACAGGTTGTTTTCTTTCAGAGAGAAAAGATGAGATCAGTTCTAATATATTCAAAGATAAGCCATAAATCTTGAGGTGTTGTTTTTTTTCAGGAGAGAATGATCAATCACATCAAAAGCCTTCATAAAGTCAACAGCTAGAGCACCAGTAATTTCATTATTATTAATATTAGTATGCCATTGATCTACTAAATTTGTTAGTGCAGAGTGACATGAGTGATTTGCTCTAAATCCAGACTGATTTGGATGGAACAAGTCAAAATTATTAAAATGCATAAGAATATGTTTATTTATAGTTATGATATTCCAGGGGTTTTGATAAATTGGCAAAATAGAAATTGGTCTCTAGTTTGAAGGTTCAGAGCAATAACTTTAGCAGATTTGAACGTCTTTGGAATCTTATTTTTTGTAAATAATATACGTATGTAAGGGATTCTGCTATTATAGGATCTGAGAGTTCTAATATTTTCCCATCTCTGCCATCAAGACCTCTTGTACCTGTTTGTTTTAAATGGATCAGAGCATTATTAACATCATGTACACACATCAAGGGAGTATCTAATGTGGATGAAACATTTTTAGATTGACAGAATTCTAGCAGAGCATCTAGAGAGTTAAGGTTTGATTTGTCTGATTTTATAATTGAAGTAGCTATGTTACAGAAATGTGAGTTAAGTTTATCTGTGGATATGTCTGTAAGTGATGCAATTTGTGTGGCTGTATTCTTATTATTCAATTGATTTATGGCGTTCCACAAAGACTTACTGTCAGACTTAGAACTGATGTGATGAAGACAGGAAGAGAGAGAGAGAGAGAGAGAGAGAGAGAGAGAGAGAGAGAGAGAGAGAGAGAGAGAGAGAGGGAGGGAGAGAGAGAGAGAGAGTAATGTATCTTTTTTTTCCAACGTATTTATTCCTTGTGTCTATCGCTCTGTTAAATGGCTAAAATCTTTGAGTCGATACATTGCCTTTCACAGCATGAAATATATGTCGACTGTCAACATTGATCCATCCAAACTCGTGCACCGCGTCCCGTTCCCAACACTGAGCAAAATGCAAAATGCAAAACGTTCATTATGTGCGCACCCTCAAGTGGCAGTGTTCACTGCACCGTCAAGACAGCTCCATTGTGTCTGGCAGTTCGCAGCAGCGAATTGTTGCACCACGAGGCCCACTTTAACTCGTGCAGCAATGGGAGGAATGAGAAGTGCGTCACCACCACTTGTGTGTGTGTGTTTGTGTTTGTGTTTGTGCGTGCGTGTGTGTGTGTGTGTGTGTGTGTGTGTGTGTGTGTGTGTGTGTGTGTGTGTGTGTGTGTGTGTGTGTGTGTGTGTGTGTGTGTGCAGACAGACAGACAGACAGACAGACAGACAGAGAGAGACAGGGGCAGGGACAGAGAGGGCGACACAGAGAGAAGAGACGGAGAGAGAGCAGATGGGTCCACAAAGGAGCTGGCCAGAACTTAAACACACTCACACACACACACACACACACACACACACACACACACACACACACACACACACACACACACACACACGGATATGCACAAGTCTTGTAATCAATTTTGACAATTGCTTCAAGTGTAGTTGTAGTTCTCTCTCTCTGTCTTTCTCCGTTCAGTTCCCAGATCACGGGTGTGCATCCAGACCATGCGGAGACCATGAAATGTGTATCCCAGTGTTGACTGACATCAGATTCATGTGTGTAGCCATGCCCTCAGGTATGCATGTCGGTTTGTGTCTTGCTCTGTATGTATGTATATATGTGTCTGTGTCAGTATTGACCAATTGTGCCAAGACACAGGATCTTTCTTCAATCCATCGAAAGCCCAAACGTTATAGTGCACTCTGAACAACAAAACTGTGAGCAAGTCATCAACAGAGAAAACTGATAGTCACTCTTCTTTGGAATGTAGTTCGACAGGATGCTGAGCTTCAGAAAACACGTGGAAAGCACTGTTCTGAAATTCAAAAGGGGGCTTTCAGTCATAATTATAGGCAATGACAGTCAGTCAAAGGCATCGAACAACGCCACCTCTTCCAGTTTTGTCAAACACTCGTGTAATTGACTATGGACCAGGGCTAACAGCACTTTCTGAAATCAGCCTACTGGACAGATTTCAAAAAGAAGCGACGAGAATGTTCCTGGGAACAACGAAGGACACTCCTACAGAGACCATGCGATAGCTGCTTGACCTTCCTTCAAACTGAGACTATGTGATACCTGCTTGACCTTCCTTCAAACTGAGACCATGTGATACCTACTTGATCTTCCTTCAAACTGAGACCATGTGATACCTACTTGATCTTCCTTCAAACTGAGACCATGTGATACCTGCTTGACCTTCCTTCAAACTGAGACCATGTGATACCTACTTGATCTTCCTTCAAACTGAGACTATGTGATACCTGCTTGACCTTCCTTCAAACTGAGACCATGCGATAGCTGCTTGACCTTCCTTCAAACTGAGACTATGTGATACCTGCTTGACCTTCCTTCAAACTGAGACCATGTGATACCTACTTGACCTTCCTTCAATGCAGGACAGACACAAGTTAAAATAGATTGATACGTATTTCAGAGCGCTTGAAAACCTTCAAACTCCTCTGCATAATGCAATGAAGGAACCCCAAAGCAGCTGTTTAGAACGAGGTAGATCACGGATGGGACAAGCAGAAGACACCATTTGGCTTGTATGCCTGCTAGCTGAAAGAAACAAAAGAAATGGAAGAACACCAACCACACCTCAAACATCTCTTCAACACAATCATTTCACCAACTCTGGGAAGGCATTGTCGGGAATGACCAGAGAGCACGATCCATTACTAATCAAACAAGTATTGGCATCATTTCCAAACCACCAACGTGCAGATTTCTTCAAAATGGACCAGTCTTTCTAGACCTTCCAAAATGTATGATACTCATGTTCGACTATGACCATCAGAACAGCAGAGGAGGTAACTGTCATCCTGACTATCTGGGCAAGAATTTAATTATAGTGGAGAGTGTCTGCCTTCCAAAATACAGTATCCTGAACGACGTGCTTGACGCGACGCGTGCTTATGGCTTCGGAGATAGTGTCCTACCCCTTTTGCAGCAAACTTGTATGTGCGTGCGTATGTGAGTGTCGGGAGGTGGTGTGTGTGTGTGTGGAGATGTTGTGTAGCGTACATGGAGTGGTACACACGCTCTGACACCTCCCTGAAACAAAAAATGTGTCTGTGTGTGTTGCTGACAGGCGTGTCTGCATTCCTCACTCGCACAGATCGATTTAAAAAAAAAAAGTACTAAATAAGATAAAAATGCGAATAGAAAAATACAAACGAAAATACGTAGAAACGAGGCATGAATACAGAAAATATATAGATATAAGTGAACATACGTAAATATTGCAATATTACAATGATACTCAATACATAAACACATCAGGCACATAATAGTTTCAGTTTCAGTTTCAGTTGCTCAAGGAGGCGTCACTGCGCTCGGACAAACCATATACGCTACACCACATCTGCCAAGCAGATGCCTGACCAGCAGCGTAACCTAACGCGCTTAGTCAGGCCTTGAAAAAAAAAAAAAAAAAAAGGGGGGGGGGAATAAATAAAAGATAAGCTTACATGAATAAATAAATAAATAAATAAATAAATAATAATTATAATATAGAAAAAGGTAGTAGTAATAATAATAGTAATACTAATAAAATTATAATAATAAAAAAATAAAAAAATAAAGGCACATAATAACTAACTTGGAATGGAATGTATACTATTCAGAAACTTTATTTTAATGAAATGAAAACCTTTCGGCAACGAAAAGTAATCCAAACGATTCTTGAAATATGAATTCAGAGATATATAATTATTAACGGACTAGTGAAAAGCATGAAGAGCCTAAGTAAATCAACACATTTAGAAGTAGGACACAACAGTTCACTTTTAAGAAATAGTTTTTGTTCTCTTACAAAGCAAGTGCCTTCGGAAGGCTCCACAAGAGTGTGTAGAACGACGACAACCTTAAAACAGAGACCAAGATCAGCGTCGACAGAGCCGTGCTGTCGACCACCCCCCTCCTTTACGTCTCTGAGTCTTGGGTCACCTACCGCAATCACATGCACCTCCAGGAGAGATTCCATCTTAAGGACACACTGGAGAGACGACGTCACCAATGCTGAAGTCCCCAGGAAAGCCAAAGTAACTGGTATCGTGGCCATATTGGCGGTGTCCCAGCTTCTTTGTGCAGGACGTCTCCAGAATGGAAGACCACTGCCTAGCCAAGGTCGTTCTGTAAGGTGATCTGTCGTCTGGTCACCGCAACAGAGGAGCACCCAAGAAGCGAAACAATGACTCGCTGAAGAAGGCCCTCACATCCTGTGACGTAAACCCCCGCCAACTGACTACTCAGACCACAGACTTAAGTGCATGGCGCCACAACATGCAGCAAGCTGTCAGCACTTTTGAAACAAGCCATCCTGCCAGCGTGGAGGAAAATAGGACAAGGCGCTAAAACAGGTGTCGGACAGAATCCACCACAGATCAGACATTCCCATGCAGCTGCTGCAGAAGAATCTGCCGTTCTCGTGTCGGTATCGTCAGCCATCAGCGTGCTTGCTCGAACAGGACGAAATTGATACGACCTTCTCATAAATCTTCGATCCGAAGTCATGCAACAACAACGCAAAATCAGTTGCATCGTGTGTGGAGACATTTGACTCTACCCTGAGAGAGGTTTAAAGAAAGCTGGTTTTACAAAATCAATTGCATTATGTATGGAGACACTTGACAATACCTCCACAGAGGGGTACTGGAGAAGCTTGTCTTGTCTTCAGCTGCAATATTTGAGTCTGATCATACACATCATTTGACATGCCTAATGTTGTAGAATGGAGAGAAAGAAACAAAATGGACATGTTCTCTTTTCTTTAATAATAAAAACAAACCTATACTGTGTTTGTTCTACAGACGCGTGGCTGGGACAGAGCTGCACCACGACCTGCACCTCTCCCCAGTCAGCAGGCAGCACGGGCTGTTATGATGGGCAGTGTCAGTGTGTTGCAGGCTACTTCTACTCCGTGTCACGACGTACCTGTCTGCCCAGTGAGTTCTCTCTCTCTCTCTCTCTCTCTCTCTCTCTCTCTCTCCTAAAAATATTGGCTGCATTTCACTCACTCATCAAGCTCTAAATCTTTGGACAGAGCTTTTCCAGAACTGACACGACGACTGACATTCGTATGGACACACACTGTCCACTTCTCTAACAAATTTACACCTGAAGGGATTTTACTGATTGTTTCTATCATTCTTTGTACATGTGCGTGAGCGAGCTCACAGATGCACACGCACATCCACCCAGACACAGACTCTCTCTCTCTCTCTCTCTCTCTTGCACGCACGCACAGACGGACATACATGTAAGCTACATCAACAACCTTTCTCGCTCTCTCCGATCAGCTTAAGACATACTCATGTTTCCAGATTCCCAGATTTAAAAAATCCGCAAACGGACGCTGCTCTTTCTCTGTCTCAGACTATATATTTGATACGAGCTTCTTCTTTAATTTGTCAGATCTCTGCACCCAGTTCTTTCACGTTTTGCCTTAAAACCGACTATTCAAAATAGCACCCCCATTCCATTTCCGTGTATGTAGTTTCCTTTGCCTTCCATTTTCACGTATTTGTAAGTTGTGTTTTTCATTCCTCTGGTTCAGTGTGATCATGTGTGTGAATGACTGGTGTGAAAGCGCTCTGATTTGTTCCCGCACAACATTCAGCGCTAGATTAATGCATTTGTCATCATCATCATCATCGTCGTCATAGTCGTCGTCGTCGTCATCATCAACATCATCATCATCAGACGGGCGCAACAGCCATATGGTTGAAACATTGGACTTTCAACCTGAGGGTCCTGGGTTTGAATCTCGGTCACGGCGCCTGGTGGAAATGTTTCCGATCTCCCACGTTTTAACAGATATGCGGACCTGCTAGTGCCTGAACCCCCATCGTGTGTATACGCATGCAGAAGTTCAAATACGCACGTTAAAGATCGCGTAATCCATGTCAGCGTTCGATGGGTTATGGAAACACAAGCATACCTAGCATGTACCCCGCACCTACCCCCCAAGAACGGAGTATGACTGAATACATGGCGGGGTAAAAACGGTCATACACGTAAAAGCCCACTCGTGTATACGAGCAAACGTGGGAGTCGCAGCCCACGAACGAAGAAGACGAAGGTCATCATCATCATCATTATTATCATCATCATCCCTATTCTGTTTCAGCCTGTCAAGAACTGGGAAGCTCCTTCCTAACCTACAAATACAGTGATTTGCGTGGACATGACATGGGCGCGATAGCTGCCAACAATACGATTGACTGCAAGCTTGGGTGTGCTGCTGATCCCCAGTGCAAATTGGTTGTGTTTTTATTGACCAATCTCGAATGCTTTCCGAAGAGCGCTACACCGCTGGACTACCCCAACTCCTGGATTGCGAACTCGATCACGCACACCTTCCAGAGAACATGTGTTTAAATCTTGTGATCTGATTTGATTATTCAGAAACATTTCCCCATGACTGAGCAGTGAAAACGGAAAAGAAAAAAACTGAAACTGAAAAAAGTATATACATGTTGTTGTTTTTCTCGAAAGTTTTTTCACCCACCCCTCACACGTAGTCAGGGTTTGTTGTTGTTTTTTTCTTTCAAAGGACAGCACTGTTCTATACTGTCTGGTCTTGCACTGTCTGGCAGGCTCCAGTTTGGGTTTGGTCTGTAATTTTTTTAAACTTGTTTTTATTCAGTTCACAAGTATAAGGTAGTAAACAATTACAACTATTTGTCATTCTTTTTATTTTTATTTTTTAAAAAACAACAAACATATAAGGAGATAAGGGGGTGATGCAAATGCATATCTGTATGGAGAAAAACAAACAATGAAAACAGAAACAGACTATAAAAAATAATTATTAAAAAAAAAAAGTTTAAACAATTGGAGTATTTAATGAATGAGTGGAACTCGATTACACAAAACAGGTTAACATACTGAATGCAGGTATAACATTTCATTTTCAGTGGAAGATGGGGCCTCGAGGATAGGTTATTGCATGTTTTTGTTTTTGTTGTTGTTGTTGGGGTTTTTTTTTAAGAAAAAGAAAAGAAAAAAAGAAAGACGAAAAAAATCCGTTTTCATTTTTTTCTGAACACAATCACTGTGTAAGGATTGTATAATAAAGGTATGAATCAACCATCGCTAACATACACATGCATATACATCATTTTTTTTATACACACATATTAAAAAAAATTACATCAACAACAAAGATTTTTTGTCAGGCAACCGAGTAGAAGTAAGCGATTACTCGAAGAACATTGGTTTATATGGTATCCATGTGTTCTGAAAATCAGAATGTCGTAAATCGTGCTATATATTCTTCTATTTTGTACCTATGTTTAAGCTTACTATGAAATGCTCTCAAAAATGGATTAGTTTTGTTCATCTTACACTTATACTGTTTTGCCAACAAAAGTATAATAATTATTATAGTAAAAAGTGGCATCAGTATGTATATGTCGATCAACACCAAGGATAAGAGAGCTTTTTGTCAACTACATACTGTGAACATTCATATATTTTTCATTCACCACTGCGATAAAATCATACCAGAATTTATGGATGTCTGGGCAATTCCGAAACATGTGGTCAATGCTGTCTTTTGCAGAACGGCAAAAATTACAGTTGTCATTATATAATAATCCCATTTGTTTCAAAATCACATTTGTCTCTATGCACCTATGGACAGTTCTCATTTGAAACCATTTCATTTTTACATCAGAAAGTTTATGTAAATACAGAAAACACCTTTTCCGATCATTTTCAACATCACATTTTTCGTCCCATTTTGCCCAGCATTTTGGTGCAATGTTATTCTCGATGAGTGAGTCATAGAACATTCTGGATCCTTTGACAACAGACATTAAAGTTTTTAAACAAAGTGACATGGTAATGGATTTATTATCAACTTTAATTTTTGTATTTCTTATATATCCCGATATTGCATATTTGTAACTACAAAACGTAACAAAATCAATGTCTACATGATATGTTTGCTTCAATTCTTCATATAACATAAAGTGGACATTTTCTTTTGCAAAGTGTGCTATACAGTATATCTCTTTATCTACGTACTTTCGAGACGTAATAATCTTTTTGCCTATTTGAATTCTTCTGTTATAGAAAACTGGTTCAGCAAGTTTTACTGAGTCTTTACAACAAATTGTGTAGAAGTAAGTTTTATAAGCCAGCAATACCTCTGTCCAAAAACTATTTGATGTTGTGAATGTCATAACAGTCTCGGGTCCATATTAATCAATATTATCAAACAGAGGAAAGTTCTATAATGCAGTATGTTTCCACCTGTGTTTTGTTATATGGAATTTTCTGACAAAGGCCAGCTTCAAAGCCACAGCAAAAGTTTGGTCTGCAAATTGTTATATACTGTATGGCACCGAAGAACTACCGCACTGAACTGCACTGTACTTAATTACATTTGCTTGTTATTTGTTTTTCGAAGAATAAGCAATATATATATATATACATATGTGTATAATTATTCATGTGTGTGTGTGTGTGTGTGTGTGTGTGTGTGTGTGTGTGTGTGTGTGTGTGTGTGTGTGTGTGTGTGTACCGAGAGAGAGAGAGGGGTGTTTGTATGTATATATGTATGTATGTATGTATGTATGTATGTATGTCATTCGCGGCAAGTAATTCCTCATATGTACATGTTTTCATTTCACAAGTTAAATGTGCTCAGTCAACAAGATTTCTCTGTGTGTGTGTGTGTGTGTGTGTGTGTGTGTGTGTGTGTGTGTGTGTGTGTGTGTGTGTGTGTGTGTGTGTGTGTGTGTGTGTGTGTGTGTGTGTGTGTGCGTGTGTGTACCGAGAGAGAGAGAGAGAGGTGTTTGTATGTATATATGTATGTATGTATGTATGTCATTCGCGGCAAGTAATTCCTCATATGTACATATTTTCATTTCACAAGTTAAATGTGCTCAGTCAACAAGATTTCTCTCTCTCTCTCTCTCTCTCTCTCTCTCTCTCTCTCTCTCTCTCTGTGTGTGTGTGTGTGTGTGTGTGTGTGTGTGTGTGTGTGTGTGTGTGTGTGTGTGTGTGTGTGTGTTTGTAAGAACATACAAGGTACAAGAATAAGAAGATATCTATTCAGTCTTTACAGGCCATGAAAAGACTAAACAAAAGGCATTCAGTGTGAACTTGGTATTCAAACACACCAATGATTTTCATAATTTGTTAATTCATCATTGCATCTACGATGTTCCAGTCTTCAAATATTTGGTTATATAAATTTCTAATTTAACCATCCTTTCATTAGGCTAGTTTGCGGAGTAGAGCAACTGAACCTTAAAACTAGGTGAAGGAGATTTAAAACAGTAGAAGGGAAAATGGTTTTACCTAAAGACTGGACACACAATCAAAAATTTGTATTCGCCTTCTGTCACATTGAACACACAATGCATGGTTCTCATTGTGTGTTTCCGAAAACGAGTCAAGCAGTCTGTTCTGTCGTAACAGCAGTCATTTTTTATTCACTTATAGTCTGTTCATCTAAGATAATGATATTAGACTGAAAATAAATTATATTATTGTTATTATTATCATTATTATCATCTGCATTATTATCATTTCTATCATAATGATGATGATTATTATCGTTAATCAGAAATCATCGTTTGTGAAAATCAATGGCAGGGGAAGAAATACTCAACTGAAAAGGGGGAGTTTCAGGTGGAGGAGTGGAGGAGGTGGGAGGGGGTCGACGGGGAGGGGGTTGAGGAAGGAAAAGAGAGGAGAGAGATAAAACTGAATGTGGGAAGATAGGGCACAAAATGTAAAATGGATAGGGTGAGTGTCAGTGACTGGAGAAAGAAAAACATAATACTGGAAGAGTGTGTGTGAGAAGGGGGATGTGGGAAGCGGGATTAGAACAGCAAACAAAAATGAAATAAAACCAAGTAAAGTAAACAAAAAGGTGAATAAGATGAGAAAAAAAATTGTCAGGTGGCAGCCAATACCATCAACGAATTGGAAACAACACTTATGGTGGTGCAGCAACAAACGTCAAAGTCATGTTGTGCATGTTCGTCCATGACTGCTAGCATGATTTGATGGAAGGGGGGGCGAGTGCACGCACCCTGAACGCAGCCAGCCGGTGAAGGGCGTTCTGAATTGAACACAGAAAAAGAAAAACTTTGGGCGTATATAGATCTTGTTCGTTAGGAAACCGGAAGTCCGGATAAGGCAACATGGCGACTCTGTCCGATGAAACTGAAAGTGCGCTTGAATCCATGAAATTTAAAGAACCGAAAGAGTTGTGTTTTTTTTTAAACCCCAAAAATCGGACAACTGATAAGTAGCGCGAAAGTTGAACTTGTTCGTCGTGCAAAGATTTTCAGTTGTCGCGGAATCAGAAACAAGAAGGCGAAGTCAAGTCACTTTCTGCTGTCACAGAGACATTTCTGCTGTGACAGCGACATAAACCTCCCGCAGATTTTTAACAACTGAAGAAAAAAGTATCGCTCCTGTGTGTGACCCATTCATTCAGAATCTATATACATTCCAGCATGCTCTAAGCACCATAATTTTATTTCATTTCATTTCATTTACATTCCAGCATTTCATATTGTTGCTACATAGTATGAGTGTGTGTGTGTGTGTGTGTGTGTGTGTGTGTGTGTGTGTGTGTGTGTGTGCGCGCGCGCGCCTTCTAAAAACAGATTTCAGACTTGAGAAAATGGCCATTGCTGTTCCAATGAATTTGATCTTTTTCTGGCTTTTCTATCACATGACATTTTAATACATATTGTGGGGAGGAGAGTGTTGGAGTTGAGCATGGAAATCTGTGGGGAAATGAGTGGGGCCGTTTAGCATGGAAATTGTGGGGAGAAGACTGGTGGAGCTGTGCATGGAATTTGATTAAAGATAATCATCATCAAGACTGATTCATGTGTGTTTAATCACAGTTGCATTGATGATTAACTGCAAGTAAAGAATGATTTCATCTTATGGTGTAGCATGCATGCACGGCTTCCGTAAACACCGTTCATGCGAGACCCAGCTACTTGAACTCATCGAAGAAGTCTCCGCAGCCATGGAACGTGGTACTACAACAGAGGTCGTGGTGTTGGACTTTGCCAAGGCGTTCGACAGTGTCAACCATAGCCTGCTCTGCCACAAACTCAACCACTACGGCATACGAGGGAACACCAACCGCTTCATCGCAAATTTCCTCAGCGGCCGCACGCAGTCCGTCGTGGTTGATGGTACCCGATCCAGCTATGTCGACGTGAAGACCGGCGTCCCCCAGGGCTCCGTTCTGGGACCCTGCCTCTTCCTGTGTTACATAAACGACCTTCCCTCCAAGATTTCCTCTCCATCAAGACTTTTTGCTGATGATACAGCAGTCTACAGGCTTATCACCTGTGCAGAAGACCCAGCCAAGCTTCAGGAGGACCTCCAACGCCTGGAACAATGGGAGAGAGAATGGGACATGGTCTTCCACCCAGACAAGTACAGTGTGCTGCCCTTCACTCGAAACCACTCTCCTCTTCTCTCCAACTACACCCTCCACGGCCAGACACTGGAGAGAGTCACCTCCACAAAGTACCTCGGGGTCATGCTGGAGACTAAGCTGGACTTCACTCAGCACATCGAGAACATCTGCGCTAAGGCCAACAAGACACTGGGCTTCTTGAGAAGGAACTTGAAGGTGTGCTCCAGCCGTACCAAAGAGCTGGCCTACAAAGCAATGGTTCGTCCAATTGTGGAGTATGCCTGCACTGTGTAGGACCCAAACTCCAACAAGCTCATCACAACCCTTAAGAAGGTCCAGCGAAGGGCAGCCAGATTCGTCACCAACCGCTACCGCAACACTTCCAGTGTTACAGACATGCTGACGCTTCTTGAATGGCCCGTGCTCGAACAACGACGTCGCTGCGCCAGACTCGCAATGCTCCACAAGATCCTCAACGATCAAGCTTGCGTCTCCTGCTCCGACCTCAAGCGGCAGCCTCAAAGTGGTCGTCGCAGCAACCACAACCAACAACTACAAAGAATCCGATGTCGTACTGACTACAGAAAGTATTCTTTCTTTCCGAGGACCGTTGTCGACTGGAACTCCCTCCCAGCTGATGTTGTCGAGGCCCCCTCCTGCAACGCCTTCTGCTTGAGGGCATTGAGGGCCCTCCAGGCACAGTAGACCCCCCCCCTCCACCCCCCCCCCCCCCCACTAGGTCCTTCACTCCCCCCCCCCCCCCCCCAACTAATGATTAATGGCATACGGATAAGGACTATGAGTACGAAATTCCGACTAAGAGCACACACTTGCACTTGCAAAAATGTTAATAATGGTCAAAGTTATGACCGCTGAACATTAATGGAAGAAGAAGATACAGTACTCACTCATTCATCATTACAAGTGACATACATTGATAAGTCTTCTCAAGACTCCCAGACATTCAGACACACCAGTCTGGTACAATCAGCTGGCCTGTTTACTCAAAATGGATATGTCTGTACTCTCACCAGGTAAGAATATGTATTTCTTTTATGGAAACCTGTAAGTTCATTGTATCTAACAGCTGGCGAAAGGATTAACACATACATACTAGTTATCAAATTGATGCCATTTTTTAGAAACTGGTAGTGTTGTAAATTCTTAGTGTAAATATTTGTATTTATTTACATTTGCATGCCCCACCTCCCATCTTTTATTTCCTGTATTTTTTTTAAATCATAAATATATATATAGGAGAAACAAAGAACACTCTCAAGACAAGATTCTACTTACACCACAATCACATCAAACAGAACACAGGCACCCTAGTCACACGCCACTTCAACCAATCCAACCACACAATCACTAACATGAAATGTATCATCATAGAACATATTCACGGAAATTCACACACTGTCAGACAAACCAGGGAAAAAAAAGTGGATGGACAGACTGAAAACAGTGGCACCTTACGGGCTGAACATTCGGGACTAATAGCCATAAGGAGGTCCCTGTGGTTGCGTTTGTGGGGTGGTGAGGACAACGATAGAGGACTCTCTCTCTCTCTCTCTCTCTCTCTCTCTCTCTCTCTCTCTCTCTGTCATTGTCTGCCTTCTCTCCGTCTGCCGGTCTGTCTCTCCCTCTCCCTCTTTCTCCCCCCTCTCTCTCCCCCCTCTCTCTTTGTCTCTCCATCCTCTCTCTCATTGTCAGCCATCTGTCCGTCTGTCCCTCCCCTCTCTCCTTATTTCTCCCCCCCTCTCTCGCTGTCTGTCTCTCTCTGTCTTTCCCTCTCTCTCCTCCTCTCTCACAGTCCCTTCTCCCTCCCTGACCCCCCTCCCTCTCTGTCTCTCTTTCTTTTTCCCCCTCCTATTATCTGCCCATCTATTTTTTCTCGACCTCTCTCTCGTCCTCTCTGACTACTTTACTCACCAGCCTCTCTTCCTGTTCCCCAAGCAACACTTCACACTGTTCTTTTCATGTTGCATGCCCTGGATGCAGTTTTTACATGAGCTTTTTTCATGAGCTTTGTTGACCTTTTTGTTTTCTTTGTTGGTGTGTGTGTTGGATTTTGACATACCAGTAAACGCCCTTGATGAAGACCAGTGGTCGAAACCGGTCAGGCATGTGAGAAACTGTTCTGTTGTTTTCCTTTTTTTCTATTGTTATGTATATATATATATATATATATATATATATATATATATATATATATATATCTCATTTGCTTATTGCTTGTTGTCAAATCTGTACAATCAAATTTGGACTGTTTACAAAATGCAGTAAACAGGTCTGAGTCAAACACAAACAGACCTGAAGAAAATCACTTATCTTTTATTTTTTTGTATCATTCATTCATACCTAAATGCTAAACGATGAACAATTGTCTAAACAATTTGAGTTATTTATGATGTGAGCACCATTTAGTTTTGGATGTTGTGTATGTGTGCATGCGCCCACGCGCGCGCGCGCGCGCGTGTGTGTGTGTGTGTGTGTGTGTGTGTGTGTGAGAGTGATATACATCTGTATTGAAGTGCAATGTCTACATTCACAAAGTTTTGATTTTTCCCCCCATGATCAGAAAGAAAAAAACAACAAAACTCTGCAGTGAATCTTAACTGGTTTGAACCACACTGCACCCCTCCCCATCCCCCACCTTTCTCCCTCAAAGATGAGAAGAAAAATCACAGCTACAGTTTCTGAAGTCTTATTTAAATGCACCATATGATCAATATCATTAGCAAACAGTGGGTATAAGCTTTGGCTGTTGAAATCAAATTATCTCTTGTATACAAGTGATGTATATATTGCATATAAATCAACATTATATCAGATAAATATAAACGGTATATAAACGGTTGCAATATTTGTTCACATCAGTATGGAAAAAAAATCAGGAGCATTCAAACTCCACAATTCCCAAGAAGAAAGCTTAAAAAAAAAAACTTCATACACAGATAATAATCAGACTGTCTTACACAATTTGTCAATACCAATGATCCACCTGAATCAATCTGCTCTCAACTAACACACACACACACACACACACACACTCTACAAATTGACACCCGGCCACTACTGTAACCCCCCTTCAGTCTATTTTTTTTTACAAAACAATCTTCAAGGCCCTAATAAGTCATCTTTCACTGTGTCATCAGTGTCAGATTGGTGTAAAGTGGGAAGCAAAGCTGTCAGATCATTACATATTTTCATTTCCAAATTTGTTAAATTTTGTAAAATTACTCAATTTACTGTCAGAAGCATTGGTTTCCACTGCTGATGCAGAAGTAGTAGTGATGTCTTCTTGGACTTGCACATCTGACAGCTGTGACAAAAAAAAGACAAGAATACATAATTATAGCTTGAATGTTATGACATTTATTTTAGTTTAACATTTTCAGTCAAACTCATACAACCCCCAAAATGTGTCAGAACTATTCACTGCATTATGCCCCTGTAACGACTGCCGCCTTGTCGCGGTGCAGGGGCTTGCGTGCCCTGACAACCCCCGGAGCTATGCCGGCGGGAGTTTTACTCCTGGCAGGTTCAACCAAGCCGGACAGGTCCGCGTGGGGTAGGGGCCAGACTAACTGGCAGTCAGTCCCCTGTGCTCACAGGGTAGGTCTTTAGGCCATGAGCTAAGGGCGGGGTAACCCCTACAGAAACCTAGAGGGCTGAAGACAGCGGTACTGGGCCAGCGCGCGCCTTCTAACAAACCACAGTGCCATGCAATTACGCACAAGAGACAGAGTTGGACAGATCATGTGAAACCGATGGCGCTCGCCCACTGAGGTCCCTCCAGGGTGGTGCAGTGCCGGGCTCCGCGCCTCAACGGAGTCCGCCCTCAGCGACTGGAGGTCACCCTCGTCCGTCTTGGCACGCCAGGAGACGGCGGAGGAATGCGACTAGCAGCACATCAACTTCATCCAAGAAGCGTCAACCTTTCATGGTTATGCATTGGAATGCAGAAGGAGTCATGAACAAAAAGACGGAGCTAGAACACCTCCTGCATGAGAAAAACATCAACATCTGCTGCATTCAAGAAACCCACCTGCAAAGCGGAAAAGCATTCAAAGTCAGAGGCTATCAGTGCTTCAGGTCGGACAGAGCAGAAAGACGCAAAGGTGGTATCCTGACCCTTGTTAGGAACAACATACACTCCTGCGAATCAGCCGTCCACATGGAGAATGCCGAGTACCAAACGATTAGGGCCAAACTGAATGACACAGAGTTGCACATCCTGAACTTCTACTGCCCCGACGACCGTCCACTGTCCCTCGACACCATAGAGGTCCCAGACGCAAGTTTTCTTGCTGTGGGTGACTTCAACAGCCACTCCCAGAGCTGGGGTTACGACCATATGGACCGCCGAGGTGAAGAAGTGGAAGACTGGCAAGACGACCATCATCTCCTTCTCATCAACTCCCCAAGCGACACCCCAACCTTCTATTCCAGACGATGGCGCTCCACCACTACCCCTGACCTTGCCTTTTGCACTGACGACCTCCACGGAGACGTTAGCAGAAAAGTAGGGGATCAGCTGGGAGGCAGCGATCACAGGCCAGTGTTCATCACTATCAACAGGAACACCACCAACACTCCTGTGCCCCCACGCTGGAATTACAAGAAGGCCAAATGGGGTCTCTTCAGACACCACACCAATGCTCTTACCAGGGACATCCACGTCCACGGCAGAGACATCAATAACATTGTCAGAGAGCTGAACGGCTGCATCCTTCAAGCAGCCCAAGAATGTATTCCACGTGGAGCTCGCAAAGACTACAAACCCTACTGGTCAAACCAGCTTCAAGAACTTCAGGACGAGATGACAGAAGCCAGACAGGAAGCAGAAAGAAATCCATCAGATGAGAACCACCTGCGACTTCAGCAGACGAAAGCCAAATTCCTCAAGGCAAAAGTACAAGCGAGACGCCAGAGCTGGAGAGAGAAGACAGCGGCGCTGAACCTTGAGAAAGATGGAAGGAAGCTGTGGAAAGTTGTAGGTCAACTCAATGATGAAGGCAGCAGAGCTCAAACAACTACGCTGGAGAAGAACGGAGAGTTACTGACAGGACGACGCGCAGCCAACCGCTTTGCTTACAATTACGCAGAGGAGAGCAATGTACCTGTCAGCCCTCTCCAAACAAGAGAAGCAAGAAGGGAACAGAGAGAACGGACCCACAACACCGATGTGAAACTCATGAAGCAGCCCCTCACTCTTTACGAGCTTCAGACAGCTCTGAGGAAACTAAAAACCAGGAAATCCCCAGGGCCAGATGGGATCACTAACGAGATGTTGAAGCACCTCGGCAACACCGCCGTCCTGAAACTTCTGGAGGTTTACAACCACAGCTGGGAAACTGGGACCTTGGCTCAAGTCTGGCGAGAAGCCATCATGATTCCTATCCTTAAGAAGGGAAAGGACAAGAAGAAGGCGGCCAGCTACAGACCAATCAGCCTGACCAGCTGCGTTGTGAAGACCCTAGAAAGGATGGTGAACCAGCGCCTGCTTTGGTATCTCGAGACTGAAAACATCCTGGTTTCTGAACAGGCAGGCTTTCGTCAGTTTCACAGCACAGAGGACCAAGCTACCTACCTCGCACAAGAAATAGAAGATGCGTTCCAGGAGCAGAAGGTAGTTCTTGCTGCCTGGATTGATCTGCAAAAGGCCTTTGATAAAGTCTGGACTGACGGCCTCCTCGTGAAGCTGCAGAGATGTGGGGTCGCAGGGAACATGCTGCGCTGGATTAGATCCTATCTCCACAACCGCAGGGCAAGGGTCACAGTTGACGGACACAAAGGCAAGAAAGTACTGCTGCGACATGGAGTTCCACAGGGAGGAGTCCTCTCCCCTTCCCTCTTCTTGATCTTCATCAATGACCTCATTGAAACACTTCCCAAAGGTATCCATGCTACACTCTATGCTGATGACCTAGTGATGTGGTGTAAGGAGGAACATGCCACTACCGCCACCTACAGAATGCAGCTAGCAGCAGACCGCTTAGCAGCATGGGCAGAGGAGTGGTGTGTAGCCATCAACAAAGAAAAGTCCTCTACAACACTCTTCACACTGTCACCAAAACAAAAACCAGGAACCATCAAATTGGACGACACACCCCTGAGAAGTGACGAGGAGGCCACCTATCTTGGTGTCACCTTCGACAAGAGACAAACCTGGAAGCCACACATCAAACGTGCTGAAGCAAAAGCCAGACGCAAGTTGGCCATCATGCGAAAGCTAGCCGGAACCAGCTGGGGAGCAAACGAAACGATACTCAAGCGCGTCTACCAGGGAACCGTCAGGCCCCACCTTGAGTACGGCTCAACAGCCTGGTCTACTGCAGCGAAGACCCACCAGCAGTCTCTGGATAGGGTCCAAAATCAAGCCCTACGCATCATCACCGGATCCATGCGATCCACACCAATCAAGGCCATGGAGGAGGTTACTGCCATACAACCCCTTGCACAAAGGAGAGACGCCAAAATCATGGTCCAAGCAGAAAAGTTCCAGTGCCTGCCTGATCATCCAATGAAGAAGAGGATGAACGGACTGACAAAGAACCGCCTCAAGCGCAGTAGCTTTATCCATGAAAGCAAGAGACTTGCCAGGGCGCACCGGGATGGTGTGCCTCCATCGACGCTTCCACTGAGTCCCAACGACCTGCCGCAGCCATGGAATGAAGACTCCACAAGTTTTCATATCTCAACATCAGTCCCTCAGGTCGCTCCAGGAGATTCTCAGGATGACACGGCCAAACGCACTCTGACACAAGCCATGATTGCTGAAAGGTACCCTGAAGAATCCTGGATTCACGTGTACACAGATGGCTCTGCAACCAACGCTGTTGCTGACGGAGGAGCAGGAGTGTACATGAAGTCTCCTGAGCACCACACATCCACAGCAAGGATACCCACAGGAAAGTACTGTTCAAACTACGCAGCTGAGGTTCAGGCGCTCATACAGGCCGCTTCAATGGTTCACGACTCGGAGAGCGAATGCCCACAAGTTGTCTTTCTGACAGATGCGTTGTCTGTCCTGGAAGCCCTTGCAAGAGATAAACTTCCTCGTCTCAAGGAGAAACTACAAGAAGTTGCCCAGCAACGACGAGTAGTCCTGCAATGGGTTCCAGCCCACTGCGGAATTCCAGGCAACGAAATTGCGGACCAGCTCGCCAAACTCGGAGCGAAAGAAAGACAACCAAACAACAGTGTTAGCTTCGCTGAAAAGAAGACCCTCGTGAAGGCAGCACTACGACCACAAGCCACAAGGGATGCATATCACGAGCTTGAACGCTGGCAGCAGGTAGCAATTATGCGCTTACGCACAGGACACTGCCGCCTTAACGCGCACATGTTCAAGAAGCTGAAGCTGGCACCATCACAGACCTGTCCCTGTGGTCTTGAAGACCAAACACCAGAACATGTTCTGCAGACTTGTCCCCTCCACCAGGGACTGAGAGACACCGTGTGGCCAGAAGCGACCCCACTACGCACCAAGCTCTACGGCTGCAGACAAGACCTGGAAGCCACGACGACATTTGTCTCGCAGGCCAGCCTGACTCTGTGACAAGTGCGACCGAAAAGAAGAAGAAGAAGACTGCATTATGCATGTGCAGAATCTCAAGCCAGTGAGCTGTTTAAATTTGTAACAATAACTATGCTTTATCTATCTGTGTGTGTGTGTGTGTGCGTGTGTGTGTGTGTGTGTGTGTGTGTGTGTGTGTGTGTGTGTGTGTGTGTGTGTGTGTGTGTGTGTGTGTGTGTGTGTGTGTGTAAACATTCACATTGCCTGTGGAAGTAGCAAGGATCTCACTGTCTCAGTATCATTGTTAGAGCACTTTCTGAAAATGTGCAAGCATTTTCACTGGAAAGAAGTATGTGCTGATAAATGTTGTACAGTGGAAATTCTTTGTAGTGTTTGTTTCAGGGGTACACTAGTCAGTTTTGTACTATGTGTCAGAGATGCATATATCTGTGCTGAATAAATATCACAGCTAAGAATGTGACCAACAAACAGACAAACAAACACACACACACACACACACAAAATCCATTCGATTCAAAATGCCACATGGGGAGCGTGCTCGGGCCAGTCTTGTTCGTTATTTTCATCAACGACCTCCCAGCTAGAGTTAAGAGCACAGTAAAAATGTTTGCGGATGATACCAAAGTGTTCAACAGAAGTGACACAGAGACGGGACCAAAAGAGCTTCAGGACGACCTTGACCAACTTCAGCACTGGTCTGACACGTAGTTGCTTAAGTTCCATCCACATAAATGTAGCGTAATGAAACTGGGGGGGCAGAAGTCAGAGGCAACATATTACATGACAAGCAAAAACGAAGAGGACAACACTACAAGGGTGACATTAAAAGAGACTGCAAGTGAAAAGGACCTGGGTGTACTCATTGATGACAAACTGAGTTTCAAAGAGCATGTTGCACAGTTGACATCCAAAGCAAACAGAATGGTTGGACTCATAAGGCGATCATTTGATTTCTTAACCGAGACAACTTTTGTTCAGTTGTACAAGAGCCTCGTCCGACCACTGTTGGAATATGGCCATTGTGTCTGGCAACCGTTTCACAAAACGCTATGTAGCGACATCGAGGACGTCCAGAGGCGAGCAACAAAACTCCTGGGCTCACTGAAGGAGAAGCCTTACCCCGAGAGACTGAAACTGCTGGGGCTGCCAAGTCTGGAACACCGGAGGCTGCGAGGGGACATGATCGAATTATTTAAATACCTTCACGGTCATTACGACGCACAGAGGCCAGTGTTCCAGTCGTCACTTAGTGGAAACCTCAGAGGCAACACCCTAAAGCTCCAAAAACAACGCTTTCGCCTTGATGTCAGGGGGAATTATTTCTCTAACAGAGTAGTGACACAATGGAACGGTCTCCCAGACTCCGTGGTCCTGGCGTCATCAGTCAACGCCTTTAAGACCCGCCTAGATAAACACTGGAGGGGCCTACCTAGCCTGTACAACCCAGCTTGTCAGGCAACTGATTTGGTCTAGCCGCGCTCGCCACGCATGCAACCATTTCAGTATAGTTCTTTAGGAACACGAACAGGCCTCGGGAGAGGCCTAAACCGTCGTCTAGTCAAGTCAAGTCATACCGTGCTTGTTTTGAAGACCTTGTTCGTAAAATGTGAAGGAATATCATCGCCACTGAGGGTGCGGTCCTTTTCAGTTCACGAAGCTCGCTACGCTCTGTGCAATCGGTTCGTGGCTGGTATTCGTTGCGATATCACCTTTTTTCCTTTTAAGTTCGAACAGCACACATAGTACTTCTTTCCTCCCGTTTTCCCCAGACCCATTGTGAAACATTTACACAAGTACAATCAACGAACTCGCTACTTTCGCTTTTAGAGATCAAGGGCAAATTACTCTAATTTTTTTTCCTAACGAACAAGGTCTATCGCTTACATCATCTCAAAATTAGAAATCAGAACCCTACACATTGAAACCGTGGTAGTTTTTATTTAATGTACTATGTATTTAGAAGAAAATGTTAAAATAAAATATATCAATGAACTATATTGTCTGTTTGAACTACACAGTAGTTATTTTCAACAACGAAGGGCAGTTGCGCATGCTGATTGTTGTTAAAGATGGCGGCGCCCATTCGCTTGTGCAGGCAGTGCCGAAAGTGGCTGTTAAAAAAGTCTCCATATCGAGTGGCAAGCGTCAGGCAGACCCACCTCGGGCCATGGAAAGATAAAAACTATGGCTGCGAAGTTGAAATCAACGTTGGCGATGGGTAAACGATGTTTTATTCTGCTATTCTGCTGCATTACACCACGGCGCACATAAACCTGCTTGCACTACACTCACGAGTTCCACCGATTAACACTCACTCACTCACTCATTCCCTCGACCGCTGGGGTCGTTGGGGGGACATGAAGAAGATGTCATAGCTCGCCACGCCGTTCTGTTGGCAGCTGTCGTGAGGAGATCTGGCATCGTCATTTTGGTCCATTCCTTGACGTTGTCAGACCAGCTTTTTTTCTGCCGCCCCCGTCTGCGCCCTCCCTCTACAGTCCCTTGCAGGATGGTTTTGGAGAGGGTGTTATGTCGTATGACGTGACCAAACCATGCCATCTTCCGTCGTTTGACAGTCGCCAGCAGTGGTTCTTGGGGCCCAACAAGGTTGCTGACCAGGTTCGCACATAGTCATTGGTCTTGTGCTCCTTGTAGGAGATGTGTAGTAGTCTCCTCAAGCACTTGGTTTCGAATGCTTGGATTCTTCTTTCTATTTCTGCCATCAGTGTCCATGTCTCACATCCATATAAGAGGATGGAGACCACCAGTGACTTGTAGAGCAGGAATTTTGTGTGGAATCTGATGTTACTCTTCCATACCCTGTTCAGTCTGGCCATCACTGCCGTTGCAGAATTAATCCTATTTCGGATTTCTGCTGTGCAGGTGCCGTCTTTGGACAGGGTTGCTCCCAAGTACTTGAAGCTGGTCACTTCTTCCAAGGGCTCACCATTCATGGTTATGTTGGCACTGATGTTAGTTGTGCTGTTGACCATGACCTTTGACTTCTCTGTGCTGACCTCCATGCCGTAAGCACTTGCTCTTGTAGTGAGTCTGTTTGTTAGATCCTGGAGCTCGGTGTTAGTGCCCCCCATGAGGTCGATGTCGTCTGCGAATTGCAGACTGGCCTGCCGCCAATGGTGATGGAGGTGTGGTGGTCTTCAAGGGCCTCCTGCATGATTCTGTCCAGAAAGATGTTGAAAAGTATTGGGGATAATAGGCATCCTTGCCTGACTCCGACTGTGGTCCGAAAGAACTGTCCTTGTTGATTGTTGAGGAGCACTGCGCTGCTGGAATGTTCGTAGAGGGCCTGGATGACTTGAATGAGCCCTTCATCAAAGTTGAAGCCTCTCAGTACTTGCCAGAGGCCGCTGTGCCACACCCGATTGCCACACTGCGATTGTGAAAAATTTTATATCAGTGACAGACGAACCTGTATCGCCAGGATGCCGGCTTTGGTTAGCTCTAGCACTGGCCGTTCAGGCGTGGCCAAATTTTTAGCCAGGTAACTAGTGAGTTTCGTTTTTGACTTTGATGGGTTACGTTCACAATCGTCACATAAAGTGATATATGGCTGACCAATCCTGGAATAAAGTGGTATTTGTGTATTGTATCGCATTGCATGGCACTGCGTTGCTTATCATATCATCATATCAGTATCAAGCTGTGTACTCACAGTGTAGGCCCGATAAGGCCTTCTGTCCACTTAAATTGGGGAAGAAAAGGAGTTTCTCCACATAAAATCATTTTCCAACATTGAGTGCACATTGCTTATTAGTTCATAAATCACAAAATAGCTAGATGAATTTTGTATTTAAACTTCTGTAGGCGACTTTCAAGATTTTTTGTTGTTTTTTTAAGTATTCACTGTTCCTGTGGAAACAACATCTTGTGACAAATTGTTCCAGACATTTTTTACTCTGTTAGTAAAAAAAAAAAAAAAATGTACAGATCTGAAAGTTTTAACTGAATATTTTAAGAGTTTGTAGGAATGGCCTCTTGTAGCAGTGTCCTCAGTCAATGTACACAAAGAATGTTCTACTGTCATATAATCCATGAGTTGTTTTATACATCTCTGTTATATCACCCTGCAGTCTTCTAAGTTCTGTACTATAAACTAGGTAACTGAAGTGTTTGCAGTCTGTTTTCATAGTCGATATCAGCAAAGCCAATAATTGTTTTAGTATATCCTCTTTGAATATTTTCAATACTGTCTATATGTTTCAGTAAGCCTGTATTCCAAACAGCATTCCCATATTCCAGGACCGGCCTGACTAATGACTTGAATAATGGCACCATAATGTTCTTACTTTTACATATTCCTTTTGTATATTCCTAACTAACATTACAGTCAATCTTTTGGCCTTTTTTATGGTTTCATTAATTTGAACATCAAAAGAGAGATCAGAGTCAACAGTAGCCCCAAGATCTCTCTCCAGTTAAGTCTCCTGCAGCTCATTACCATCCATATAATACTTGAAATGTGGATTATTCTTTTCTACATGTAAAACTTTACATTATTGCTATTAAATTCAATTTGCCATTTATCAATCAAGTTTATTAACTTATCAATACTACCTTGTAACCGCAGTGGAGTGATGGCCTACAGGTAACGCTTCCGCATAGGAATAGAGAGAATCTGAGCAAGCTGGTTTGAATCACGGATCAGCCGCTGATATTTTCTCCCCCTCCACTAGACCTTGAGTGGTGGTCTGGATGCTAGTCATTCAGAAGAGACGATAAACCAAGGTCCTGTGTGCAGCATGCACTTAGCGCACGTAAAAGAACCCACGGCAACAGAAGGGTTGTTCCTGGCAAAATTCTGTAGAAAAATCCATTGCGATAGGAAAAACAAATAAAAGTGCACGCAGGAATAAATATATAAAAAATGGGTGGCGCTGTAGTGTAGCGACGCGCTCTCCCTGGGGAGAGCAGCCTGAATTTCACACAGAGAAATCTGTTGTGATAAAAAGAAATACAAATACAAATCTACCAACATCAGAATCTACTTCCTCATAGATCTTTGTGTCATCTGCAAAGATTTTCACAAAACGTTCTAGTATCTCAGGTATGTCATTTTGATTTATATAATACACAAGGAGTGTGGGCCCCAAGACACTGCCCTGAGGAACAGCACTACTCACCTTAACAGAACACTATGACTCAGTCCTTACTGTCACATACTGTGTTCTTTCATAGAAGAAGTCTTTTATCCATTCCAACAATTTACCTCAAATACCATACCCTTGCAATTTAACAATTAACCTATTATGAAACTTTTTTTTTCATACTAAGGTTCCTAGATACAAAATCTTTACATTTACAAAGGCACATCTACTGAAGCTGACAAAACCTGTTACAAAATCTAATCTTTTCACACAGATTTGATTTTTTGTCTGCCACTGCCACTGCAAGAACACTAAATTCTAAAAACTTGTAAGATAGACACCGGAAGGATTATGACATCAAGATGAATTTCTCAGCCATAGCAGAAAATGCACACATAGAGTACCAATTAGACTTTTAAAGAAGATGAAGGAAAATGAACACACATCAAAATATCATTCTACCTATTTAAGCAAAAAGGCTGAAGATGCCTGTAATCTGACCAGTGATGTGATAAATGATATGATATAGCACTATGATTATGATGAACAAATCTATCAGTTCTGAAGGGCAAGCTCTTGAGCAGCTGTCACTGTGTCACCAGATTGGTGGCACTTGCTTAGCAATGTAAATACTGAGTATGCACAAGATTATGACTGCTGATTTGGGGGTTTAGCTCCATTCCCAACCTCTCCCTCTCACAATGACCACATAAACAGTGTGTTACTGTTAGTACTATTAAATTTTTTTTATCACTTGTTTGTACTTTTTCATTTTAATCATTTTCTACCGAATAGACTGTGCAATAGGATCACAGTATATTTGTGCCTCCTGGCCTTCCATCTATATGTTAGTCATAACTTGATTGTCTTGTCTTATTCTTATTTTGAATGTTAACCTTTTCTTTCTAAACAGCTGATGAAAAGCAGGAACATTCTGGACCATATCACCAGTCTAGTTTCTTCTTTCAGACAACTTCAGCTAAGCTCAGGAAAACTTGCCCGCTTTGCAGATGGAGCAGCCGTTGCACAGGTAAAGCACATAAATCTGATTCATGACTTTGATGACTTCCATGACAAGTTGTCCATGTGGCAAGTGTTGTACACATGTGCATGAACTGAATTAGACTTATGGCATTCGTTTTCGAAAGTTATCCATGACTTAAATCTGACCCATCATCCTTGATCCTTGCTTTATGTTTTTTTCAGTCACCCATGCTAAATGCTGCTGTGCTGAACAGGTCCAAGCATGAAATACAGAATTCAGGGTGATCTCGTACATGTATGTTCTAGAAAGAACAGCTGTCACAGTTCTCATTAGATGTTGGGGACTTTCGTGATGGTCCTTATTTGTCTCTTTTGCTGTGTTAGGTCAGATTGATCTGAAAAAACATTAACTGATTAAGCAATTTGATAACAGTCTCATTTCTACTTAGTACAAACTGCATCATGTGGTTACATCTGGGAACCTTTCTGTGATTTATGTAAATGTAGTTCAGTAGAATTGAAGACAAATAAAATAATGTGTATGTTACTTGTTGAAAATTATGTCTGATACATACAAATACAAAAACAAAAAAACCATGTGTGCACGTGCTTCTGTATTTGCATCATATATATATGTGTGGGTGGGTGTGTGTGTTTTTGCAGCTTGGAGAAACTTCGGTTTTGGTCACAGCAGTCAGCAAGCAAAGATATACACCAGTTTCCTTTCTACCCCTCACAGTGAGTTTGGTATTTTTTGTGAGTATTTCTGAACTTGTGTCATTGCACACCTTTCAGTGCCCAGAAGCATACAATTTTATTTGGGTCTTTTTTATGACAAATATACATCATTATGTTACTGATTATCATTATGTCACTGATCAGTTTGTTTCCAGACAGTTTGCACTGTCCTTTTGACTGGACTTGGGAACTGGCACATTCACAGTTGTATAGCCAGTTGTGGACTGTGTGATATTGAACTCATGACAGTTAATCAGTTCATACATTTATATACCATATTTTACTGGCACTTCTGATTTATAAATTGCACCCTGCTTTTTTTTCTTTTTTCTTTTTTTCTTCTTCTTCTTCTTTTTTTAAAATCAAATTTTGTAGAGTACAGATTTGCACATAGAATTATCTGAGGTACAGTCTCTTTCAAAACTGTTTCTTTCAAAGAGCTAACACTTGGAATTAAGAATGTAATCGAAGAACAAAAATCTGGATCCATTCACTGATTCAGGAATTGAACCCTGGGTCTCCCATTTGCCTATATAGTATGCATGTTCCTACCACTAGGCTACAACTGTGCAGGTTTGAATATTATGTCTCATTTCCTTTCAGTTAAAGTTAAATGATTAAGTCTGGTGACAGGTTGACTTCCGACAAAAGGCTGCAGCGGCAGGTCGAATACCAATGAACTTCTTCAGGAGAGAACTTGGTGCCACAGAAACAGAAATCTTGACCAGTCGAATGATTGGTGAGCATAGTGTCTTTTTTTCTCATAGTTTTAAAAATGAAATTATTCCTTGTACATTATTATTGTTATATAAACACACTGGTTTTTGTGTGTGAATGTTTTGTGTGTGATTTTGGATATTTTGAATAAATGTGTTTTCTCTCCTTTGTCTCTCTGTTTCTCAGTCTCTGTCTCTCGCTGTCAGTCTGTCTCTTTGCCTCTGTCTCTCTAGTCTATCTCTCTCTTCCTCTCTCTTTCTCTAGTCTCTCTCTTTGCTTTCCTTCCATCTTTCTTACTTTAGTTGCAATGCATAAATTTTACAATCACCAAATAGTAGACCTGTATCATTCTCTCTCTGACTCTCTTTCTCACAATCTTATCTTTCCAACAAATCAAGCAGTGAAATACAAAACAAAAGAAAAACATGTTTTCAGATTATGAAAAATGTTAGTATGTTTTAACATATGTTAGTCCATTCCATCTGCAAAACTAGGACATTAATACATAAACATCATAAAAAAGGTTGCAGAATGAATAGTGTCTGGTTTTACTGTTTTACAGGAAGAAAGTGTTCAGTCAACTTTGTGATGGATTGGGAATTTTCATTGTTTAACCTTCTTGATTTGAAACGTTGTTTCTGTTTTTCTCCTTTTTTTTCTCTTCTAATCATATGTCAGTTGTGTGCATTATGATCCATGCATGCATGCATATGTGTGTGTGTGTGTGTGTGTGTGTGTGTGTGTGTGCATTGTTTTGTATCTTTCAGTTGTATGAATTTGTGTTTATATTCTAAAGCTGTGTTATTGTCCACAGACAGATCTCTGAGACCCATGTTTCCTTCTGGTTTCTTCTGTGATACACAGGTACTTGTCTGCATGGTTATTACAGATATAGAACTTTGAGAAAACTGATACCAGTTTTCAGTACTGAGTACATAATCCAAGAAAAAGTTATGTTAGTTAATGGTTTGTGATGGATAATGGAATAAGCTCCTACTTTAAGACACACCACAGCTTTCATCTCCACATGCAACCCTTTACATGATCTAGAGAATCATGTTCAGCAATGAGTAGTATGTGAATCCTGTTAACAGTAACATGTGATGCTGTATAATGAGATTTGGTTAAGATGCAAATGTCGGCAGACAGCAGTTGGCATGATTCAAAATGCCAAGAGACTATGTTGCTACCAACATTCATGCAATGATCAGTAACTGCATGATTTGTGATTTTAATATTCACTGAAAGAACAAGACAGATGGGCTCACAGCAGAGTCGTCAGAGCTTTGAACTTGTGTTCAGTAGGTCTCTGAGGTCCTGGGTTCAAATCCATGCAGCTCATGGTGGGTCAAGAGTCGTGTTCCATTCTCCCACATCAGTATATGTGCAGACCTGCTAGTGCTTGAACTGCTTTGTACACACATGTGTACAGAATATCAAATGCACATATTAGAAATCCCTTAAGTCCATGTCAGTGTTTGGTGGAATGTCCCTCAAATTCACTTTCACACCCTCTTCCCTTCCATCCACCATCCACACAAACACACACGCACACACACACACACATACACAAACAACACACACACACACACCACACACACAAACACACACACATACATGCATATGCACGCACACGCATGCATGCGCACACACACACACGTGCGCACACATGCACACACATATCTCCCCCAAAACAGAGTGTAGCTGCCTAAAAGGCATAGAAAAAAAAAGATTTAAAAAAAAAATCATGTACATTAATCCCATAGGTAAATCATGTACACGAACCATGTTGATTCGAACAGTGTAAGACTGAAGTGCTGCTGTTTAGTGTAATTGTGTGTATTGTGATCAACGATGTCATATATTGAGTTTGTTGATGCAGAGGTCAGATTTGAGTATAAAAAAAAAATGTGTACATATAAAAAAGTAGCATATTGTAGGCTGTAAAGTACAGTTTGTATACAATGATCAAATTTTTATTCCAAAGATCCCCACCCCCTCACCTCACTTCTCCCCACCCCCCCCTTTTTTTTTTAACACTTTACAAAGATGGTGGATGATCATTGTGAATACAATAGTAGTAATGATAATAGTCGTTGAAGTGACTGTTGATAGTAACAGGAAATTGTAGATAAATGATGATGACATAGATTCTGTTGTTGTTTCAGCTGGTATGTAATGTTTTGGCCATGGATGGTGCTAACGACCCTGATATTGTCAGTATTAATGCTGGTAAGTTTATATTTTGTGCATCTTTTTTTTTGACTGAAGTGTGTAAAATTGAGCCTGTGTATTACTATTAACCCTATTTCGGTTGTCTGTGTGTGTGTGTGTCTAAGTCCAGGTCAGAATATTTTTTCAGATAGTACATTAAATAAGCAGCAACTGTTCTTTTTTATTTTTATTTTATTTTATTTTTTACTTCAAGCCATTTACAATTAAATGAGAAAGTGAATCTGAAAAAAAGAAACCACACCAAAAAACAAAAACATATGCATACGAAAATGGTGCATTAATGAAAAACACAGTTTCATCAGACACATTTATACATATTCACATACTCATACACGCATACAACACATTCATACCATCGTGTGCGCGCGCACACACAAACACACACACACATACACACACAAACACACACACATTCTCTCATATAACCCTTTCACTTCCAGAACTATTTGTAATTTTTGCAAAATAATAACCTTTTAAAAAAAATTCACAAAAATTTTAATTATGCTCAAAAGTATGTAAAAAGAATATGTTTTCTTCAGGCAAAATGAATGGAGAATATAATTATCATTACATCAATGTTGACAGGATGAGATAACTTCCAATCAGGGGAAGATAACTCATATTATTTTAGAAACAAATAGACAAAATATTTGGGGGGAAAAAAGAAGAAAATTCAAGCTTGTTTAGTTATGGGTGGAAATGGTGCTAAAATGTTAGCAAATGTATTAGACACAACAACCTAGTGCAGTTATGTTGTTTCCTCCACTATCATGTTGTATTAAACATAAACACTACATACACACACCCTCCCACCTAAACACTCACAAATTCTGTCACAGAATATTACAACACAAAAAGCTCATTGTAAACAATATTTCAGCTTGAAGCTTTCATCTAGACAGTTTCATAGCAAATGAAAACCCCAGAATGAAGGTTTCAAGCCAGAATATTGAGTTTTTTTCTATACCCACTTCTAACATGACCCCGCCCCATTCCTTTTGATGTACCTTGTAGCGTTGCATCATCATCAGGATAACCAGAATCACTTCAGTTGAACAACATCACTTTCGTTTCCTCTCACGTTTTCGAAGTTGTTATTGTTGACGTTGTGTGGAAAATCAAACAAAATTCTAGCCACCTCTTCTGTATCGTACATTCTGGCAGCCATGTTAACGGCTTTTCGCTTTATAAAACGCGAAAAAAAAAACCCATCAAAATCAAGCCAAAACTTGCTGACATATTGCTTCAAACACTCATCAAGGCAGTTGCCATTTGCAATGAAGTAAGTTTATTTAGTTATTCCAGTGGGTGGCTGGACTGTTGATAATGCAGTACCCCTAAACCACGGCTATATCTGGGGTTGGAAGTGAACAAGTTAAACAAGTTTATTATGCATGGAGTGATGGCCTAGAGGTAACGCGTCCGCATAGGAATGGAGAGAATCTGAGCAAGCTGGTTTGAATCACGGCTCAACCGCCGATATTATCTCTCCCTCCACTAGACCTTGAGTGGTGGTCTGGACGCTAGTCATTCAGATGAGACGATAAACCAAGGTCCCATGTGCAACATGCACTTAGTGCACGTAAAAGAACCTGCGGCTACAAAAGGGTTGTTCCTGGCAAAACCTGTAGAAAATCCACTTCGATAGGAAAAACAAATAAAACTGCACACAGAAAAAGAAAAAAAAAAAGAAAAGGGTGCGCTGTAGTGTAGCAACGCGCTCTCCCTGGGGAGAGCAGCCCGAATCTGTTGTGACAAAAAGAGAAATACAGATACAATATAAAGCATTTCGCAAATAAATGAAAGAAGTAAACTAACAGAAGTAGAATAGTTTTGCTATTCATCTTTTACACAGTTTATGAGCGATAGCGGTTCTGAAAGACGGAACACTGTAGTAGTTTCGACAATTAAAAATTTTTCCACGTTTTCCTCATGGGGTACCATAACAATCGCAGCTACACCAGGCATTGCAAACATGTCAAGCGTCAAATGGAAAGTTTCTTCGTGAGATTCCGTAACAACACACTCGCTGGCAAGCCATTGACCTCGGCACCCCACATGACAAGCTAATCTGCATACATATCAAAAATGGCGTCGCAGGCGATACAAGCTGAAATTTTTGGAGCAAACTGTATAACGACAGTGGCTTTTTACTGCTGCTGAAGTGATTGAAATGCTTCAAACTGAAAGTTTCGACATTGATGGGGATGATGAAGACGTTGAATAAAGTATCTGCAGTGAAGAAAGCTAATAGCAAGAAGGTACTGATAGTGACTCAGTTTCTGAGGGCGGTGAAGAGGGAGGGGGGTGGGCAAACACATGGCATGAGGATAGGGGTCAGTGGGTCAAGTACAGTGAGTTTCATTCAGTTACTTTTTGTTTTGTATTTTTTGTGATTTTTTTCCTAACCCTAAGAAATGGGTCGTCTGTAGGGAAAAGCAAGGGAGAAAACTATTTGTCCCGAGTGAGTTAATGAAAATTCTTCCGACACTGAACGAACACTGTGTTCCAGTGTTTGTATGTATTGTCATTGTTTTCATTTAGTTCAAATGCATCTTTCCAGGGTCCAATCATCTTGACATCTTTTGGTCTTACTCTTAGTTTTCCACCTGCACATTGTATTTGTAGACAGGTCAGTTGTTGAATGCGTACTTTGAATTTCAGATTTCAGTTTGCAAACACTGAACTTTATAGACCTTGTCGGACAGCTAGTTTGGCATAGACCAAAAAAAAAAAAAGAAAAGAAAAAGAAAAACTGATGTGTGACTTGCTTTTTAGTACCCAGCACTGTCTTGACAGCAGGCTTTTTTTTCTTTCTTTCTTACAATTTGATTGTCAATATGTATTAATGAGATATTCTTTTTCTTCTTGTTCTTCTGCATCTTCTTCCTCAGCCCCCTCCTCTTCCTCTCTTCCTTTCTTCCCCTTCTTTTTCTTCTTCACCCTTGGCTGTGTTAAGAGTCATTGGAGAGCTGTATTGAAGAACTGTTCACCAGATTCCTCCAGCATAGTTGGTCGTGTTGTCAATGAAACATATTTCATTGTTTCACATTGCTGGTCTACTAATTGAGTGATGGTTGTTCTGTCACAGCGTCTGCTGCTCTGAGTGTATCGGACATTCCGTGGAATGGCCCTGTGGGTATGTGACTGCCATGGTGACTTTTTGCTGTTGTTATTTATCATTTTATTACATTTATTGATAATGAAGGAGGAGGAGGATGGTGATGATTATGATGATGTTTGAGCAACCCAGATGTTATAAAGAGTGTGTGTGTGTGTGTGTGTGTGTGTGTGTGTGTGTGTGTTTAATGGTATAAAAAAAAGAAAGAGAGAACTTAGACAAATTATTTTTCTGTGTATAAAGTGGTACTACCAGTCGATTAATTGTAACAGATGGAATTCATTCGTCTAGTAGTGTACCTGGCTTACCATGTGTATTTTTTTACATTAACAGGGGTTATAGAAGTTACATTACCCTCCTTCATTTGAACTTTGAGGCATTTTTATTTGCTTTATGTCAATTGTTCGATGGCTTAATCAAGCTTTATATTACACTTTCTGTCTTGTTTGGCTGCCCATCTCTGTATGTCTGCTTCTAGGATAATGTGTAATTATTTTCTTCTGTGGTTGAATTAGTCAAGGACTTATTCAAGCAGGAATAAGTCAAGCACATCACTGCATTGTTTGATTTATCAAGTGAGAACTTGATCATCAAGTCTGTTTTGCTTGTAACAGTTTGTACTTGACAGGGATTGATATCTTTAGGAATCTTTACCATGCTTAACCTGCCTTTCACCTTCTCCCAAAAACAACAGTCAGATTTTGGGGTTTGGAGAACTTAAGTGAAATCTTAACCATTTCACCACCATAGGCGATTTTAGTTGACTAGACAGTGCACTGCCATAGGTGACTTGGTTGACATCAAGGGGTCGTGTTAGCGTTGTGACATAGCTTGACAGCTGTGGCCAGTTTCCCGCCAAAAGAACAGTGACTAACCTTTGCCACCTGACTAAATTTGAGTGAGCAAGTCCATTGTGTTGTTTTGACATTAACAGAAGCCTGTGCCTGAGAGCATTGTATCTCCAATATTTGGCACTGGGGAGCATTCTTCACATAGAAACTAGGGGCCATTTCAGGGCTGAACACCAATCAGTTCTTTAAAACCAGTGGATAAGAAGGCAAAGTGATGTTAAAAGGTTCATCAATAAAAACAGTGTTAGAAAGACCAGTTCATCTACTTGTCACTTTGTCCACGTTGTATTTAAATCCTGTTATAAATATTGAAAATAAAGTATAAAGGCTGATTCACCCATTTATGTTTCTGTCCATGTATAGCTCAGGTATTACTTTCTACAAAATCCCAGATGATGGTCTGGGCACAAAAACAGCTGTCCAGCCACTTTTTTGTTGTTGCTTTTTTTTTTGTTACTTTTTAAGCCACTTTGAAATTTCTTTTAAAACTGTCTTCGCATAGCAACTTGATAAATCCATTTTAAAAGTCAAATTAAATGAAATCATGCTGCCTCTAACCAATTTAGCAAGCTACAAGTATCGTTTTGAGGCAGTCATGATAGACTTGAGAACCAATATGAAAGAGACTGCATGCAGAAATGGCCTTCAGAGAGAGAAATGTAGGGGCAGTGTAATGTTAGCCATCACTGAATGACGGTCCAAAGTGAAAGTGTTTGCTGGATGGAATTGAACACAGGTGCTGTGCGTGTTGGCCTGGTGGACAAGGAGGTGGTCATCAACCCCACGCGCAAACAGCTGCAGCGCAGCACCCTGGATCTGATTGTCACGGCAACGCAGAAACAGCATGTAGGTGAGTACCTTGCTTCACAGCTTTTGTTGTTGTGATACTTTCAGACTGGTGCTGTGGCCAAGTCTTTAGGGCACTTGGCTTCCAATTCTAGGGTCCTGGCTGTCAATCCTGGTTGGTAATGGCGCCTGGTGTGTAAAGGGTGGAGATTTTTCCAATCTCCGAGGTTAACATATATGCAGACCTGCTGGTGCCTGAACCCCCTTCGCAGAAGATCAAATATGCATGTTAAAGATCCTGTAATTCATGTCAGCGTTTGGTGGGTTATGGAAACAATAATATACCCAGCATGCACACCCCTGAAAGAGGAATATGGCTGCCTTCATGGCGGGGTAAAAATGGTCATACACGTAAAAGCCCACTCGTGTACATATGAGTGAACGAAGGAGTAGCAGCCCACGAATGAAGAAGAAGAAGAATCCCAGTTGAAGGGTGAAGATTCTTATGATCTCCTTGGTCAGCAGGTGTGCTGAGCACCTGAACCTCCTTCATATGCATGCACATGCAGAACATCAAATGTGTATGTTAACAATTCTGTATTTCCTGTCAAGTGTTTGGTGAATTATGAAAACATGATCATACCCAGCATACACACCCTTGTGGGGTGAAAACGTCAGTACAGGTAAAAAAAAAAACCCACTTATAGATTCAGGTAAATATGGCAGTTGCGTCCCATGAAGAGGAGGAGAGTAAAAAAAAAAAAAGAAAACAAAGATGCTTTCAGGGCATCGGGCTGGTAGTAAGCCTCTTCCATGGGTAAGGGCTATATAAATGTTGTTATTGTTATGGTTGTTATCATCATTATTATTCTGTCTTCTGAACCTGGCAATGATGTTTAAAATGCGCTTAGAGCCACAGGGTAAGGGCTGTATAAATGCACATTATTATCATTACTACTGTCGTAATTATTATTATCATTATTATTGTTACTATTGCTATTATATTATTGTTATTATTGATATTGTATTGTATTGTTTTGATAATTATTATTATTATACCATCATTATTGTATTTATTCATTATTCTGATTTCCAAACATGGTCTGCTTTAAATGCACTTAGAACTGCAAGGTAAGGGCTGTGCAAATGCACAATATTATCATCATTCTTGTTATAATTATTTTTTATTATTATCAGTCCTGTTACTATCCTGACAGTCAAACCTGTCAGTGATGCATTAGAGTTTAAATGTGCTTTGGTAAGGGCTATCAAAGTGCACATGATTATTATTATTATCATTATTATTATCATCCTGTCTTTCCAAACCTGGCAGTGATGCTTTCAGTGTGCTTTGAGCCACAGGGTAAAGGCTATGAAAACACTCATTAATATTATTGATGTTATTATAATAATTATAATCCTGTCTTTCCAAAACATGGCAGTGATGCTGGAAGGGGTGGGCGAGGCGGTGCACCTCCACGACCTGCAGCGAGCCATCAGCACCGGGGTCAGGGAGGTGCAGTCCGTGGTGCAGGGCATTGCCCAGCTGGCCACTGCCCTCGGCCGACCCAAGAGGGTGCTGGAACCCCTGCCCGCCCTCGAGGCAGAGGTGGCCAGTTCTTTGAGGAGGTGAGAGAGAATGAAAGAGCAAACCAGCTTTTTTTTTTTCTGTTTTTAAAATGAGGGAAATGGTGTAGAGTTGAATAAGCATGCATGTGCTCTTTTTACATTCAGCTTTCTGGACAAAAAATGAAAATGAAAGCAGAATATTTTTGAAAGTAACATAGAATAATTAAAGTGAAAGATAGGACATTTGGACACTCTCAGATGCATATGTTTGCTTTCGTAAAGCTTGCATGCAAGATTTAAGAAGCACTTACACATACATACATACAGAAAATGGAAAATGCGCCTTTCTGGGTTCCTGATGCAATAGTTTTACAATTTTTGGCCTTTAGTTGGTTTTTTAATGTTTTTTTTAAAAAAGTTTTAAAATTTTGTGATAAAAGATGTGTATGAACTGTGAACTGATGTTTTCTTGGCCCTTGTTTCAGTATGTGTTCTGCCAGAGTGCGGGACGTGCTGTACAACAACAGCTATGACAAGGTGGGAGAGCAAGAACATCAAGTTGTGAATGAAAGTTTAGAGTGTGTGGATTGGAGAGGGTGTATGTGTGTGTGTGTGGTGTGTGGTTTATGTGTGGATGTGTTTTGTATGTGAGTGTGTGTTTGTGTGTGTAACTGAGCACTCACTTTTTTTTTTTTTTTTTTTGTTGTTGTTGTTGTTGTTGTTGTTTTTGTTTTGTTCTTTTGCTTTGGCTGGGACCTTGTGCACTCTTGATTTTTTTTATGATCATGCATTGAAATGGATTTACAAAATTTTTTTTTCTACAATTAATCATTTATTGTCATGGGTTTTGCTATCACCTGGAGATGAAATATATTTCTCCTGGTAATTTTGACAAGAGAGAGAATGGGTATGTGCACAACAGTCATGGAGCCTTGTGATGGATAATCACATTTCCTGTTGTTTGCATCAGAAATAACAGTTATGTGTTGTCACATTAGCAATACTGTTATTCATTTCTAGATATTGGTATTAAAGAGTTCCCTTTTTTGCCAGACTCAGCAATAACTCAAGAAAGGTGAAATAGGTCAGTCTCCTGCAAATTTGGTTCTAGAATTAAGCCAAACATAAAATCAGGAACAGGCGTTGCCCAAAAAGAAAATAAACAGTTTATAAGAAATTCTGGAACATACTTTGATTATAAGGAAAATGAACATAAAAATATGGAATTCCTGCCCAATAAGAAAAATGTAAAATCAAAAACATTTTGTGGAACACTGTTGGTTGTTAGGTGAATTTCTCGCATTTCTTATTGTGTTGATTCTGTAGTGTGAACAGTTCCTCAAAGAAACTAAAGAAAAAATCCCAAGTTCAGCGTTCTTTCTCCTACTTTGGCCATGTGATGTGGAACAAACTACTCTTCTCAGTCATGTGGATTCCCCAGTTCAGTTTTAATAGTATCTCTAAACACTCCTCTTCAATTCTGCTTACTATCTTGGTGACTAATGTGCTTCTTGGGCTTCTGGTTGGCGGTTTGTGTGTGTGCATGTGCAGGTGTGTTTGTGTCTGCACATGCTTGTTTGTGCATGGTGTGTGTTATGAATGTATATTTATGTACCAGTATGTATAACTTTTTGTCGTAAATGCCACAAACACCTTACCTGTGAGGTGTGGGTATCAGTTTGCATTATTATTATTGTTATGCTGTATAATTGCATTAGCAGTGGAGACGGCGGGAGAAAGTGACAGGTTGTTTCTGATGGCAGGTGTCCAGGGATGTCGCAATCCAGCAGATCAAGGCTGATGTGATTGAGAAGTTGAAAGGTGAACACTGGACAGTCTGTTCATGTTCTTGTGTTTGTTTCTTCACTGTGTGTATGTGTGTAATCATTGTGTGTGTGTGTGTCTGTATGTGCATGCCTCTGTGACTGTCTTTGTGTGTGTGCTTGTGTGTGTGCGTGTATGTGTGTGTTCTGTGTGCATGTACATGCCCATTAATGTATGTTTATATGTCACATGCACATGTTTGTGTGTGTGTGTGCTTGTATATTTGTGTGTGTGTTTGCCTTATTGTAAGTATCTGCTCGTTTGTGTTTACATGTTATATTCATGATAGTGTAAATTATTCTCTCTTTCTTTGTTCTTTGTGTATGTATGTGTTAGAGAGAGAGAGAAAGAGTATGATTGTGTGTGTGTGTGTGTGTGTGTGTGTGTGTGTGTGTGTGTGTGTGTGACATGACAAAAATGACAAAAAGTAAAAGATTGCATGAATAGAAACTATTTTTAGAACATTGTTTTGTATAACACAAATATGAAGATATTCGGTTCACATATCTGGGCTGCATTCTACAAGAGAATACATATGATGATTAACAGACAATGATAACAGAGAATTAGATAAAATCAAATATAGCATGCACGTACGTTCCAAGAAAATAAAAGCATCTATCAATAAGTAATTCAACAGCACTTTTGCACACACATGTATGCGTTCCAAGAAAATAAAGGCATCTATCAATAAGAAATGCAACAGCACATGGTGCACTGGGGAAAAAAAGACACACCAGAGTGTATGAAATAATATGATTTATCTTCACATTTTCTAGAGGCTTACCCTGCCAGTGATCCCTCTTTGATGAATGACTGTTTCAACTCTGTGACGAAAGAAGTGTTCCGCAGCTTGATCCTGGATGAAGATCGTAGGTGAGTGACAGCCCACAAATTTTGATTTTGTTGATTGGTGTTTTTTTGATTATAATACTACTACTACTAACAATGGACACTTATACAGCAATCTATCCAGAGAACTGCTCCAGGAGCTTTACTTGGTATGAAATACGCATGATCTACCACACATTATTAGTATTATTATTATTGATTTAACATGTATAGTGCCTATCTTCAGTTAGAGACAGACTCTGAGCACTTTTACCAATACAGTCATTTGAACAACTGACAGCTCCCTTTAGGTGCTCATCATTCGTTTCTGTTGTCATTCAGTCAGGCTTCAGTCACATGCATGCAGTACATTGACATTACACATATAAATACACACCAAGAAGCACCTAACAAACTGTACATATTATACCACATGCATGCACACACACAAATACTCACATACATATCCAGACGCACAAAAACACACATACACATATACATACATACATTGTCAAGCATGCCACACATACGCAGGATTATTTTACTGTTTGATGGACATGCCACTAACAAACCTGTTGCAAAGAGAAGAGATGAGCTATGAGGCCAGAATTAAAACATGTGAGGTTTTCAGGGAGTCTGTTCCATGTCTTTTTGGGCTTGAAAAGAAGAGAAGAAAGATTTTTAGTCTTATGACTCAGGAATGTTCACAAAAGTTACGAAGAAAAGAAAGTGAAATCTGGACACACTGTTCTGCAGTCCACTTGAGTTGGCAGTCAATAGTTTGAAGGTTGTATGCTTGGATTATTAGAAATAAGTCTTTTAGAGTATGTCTTGATGTGGATCATTTTTGGGGGTGAATATGAAAATGAGGATAGATACCACGTAAAGTTTCTTGTTTTGTCAGCTCTACTTATTCTGAGATAGTTAACATTTAGATATTTACTTTTTTAGGTTCCTGTTGATTGTCGTTGAGAATAACCTCCCCCCTCACCCCCTTCCTTCCATTTAAAACAAATGCATTAACATTACATTTGTGTAGAATTTTGGTTTTCTTTTTCTTTTTAAAAATATTATTCCGGCTCACTTCAAGAGATCCCTTTGGTGTGTGTGTGCGTGTGCGTGTACATATGTGTGTATACTTGTGAGTGTGTTTGGTATGTGTGTGTTTTATGTATGATGTGGGTGGGTGTGGTGTTTGGTGTGTGTGTTTGTGTATGTGTGTTACCTGTAGGTGTGATGGTCGAGGGTTGGAACAGCTCCGTGACATCAGCTGCAAGGTGGACCTGTTCAAACCCCTGCATGGTTCAGCGCTCTTCCAGCGAGGACAGACCCAGGTGACCCTCATGTTAAACCTCTTGATCATCTCTGCATATTTAGCTTGCTTTGCTTGAAGCAGGCCAGGACAGGTGCAGCAGCAGAAAGGTCAAACTGATGGGCTTTCAATCCAAGGGGCCTGATCTCCTATCCCAATCTAAGCACCTATTTGGCATAGGGCTGAGATTTTTTTTAATTTCCTGTGCCAACAGATGTGTAGACATGCTAGTGCCTGAATCCCTTTCATATGTATACACATGCAGAAGATCAAATACACACCTTAAAGTTAGCATGCCATGTCAGTATACAGTGGGTTACAGAAACAAAAACATATCCAGCATGCACACCCCTGAAAACAGAGTATGGGCGCATTAAGAGTGGGATAAAAACAGTCCAACACAAATGCAGGAAAAACAACAACAAAAAACTAACAAGAAGACCATCATTTTGAACCCCATCATCATGCATGTGCATTTTTAACTTTCTTCACATGAAGCAGGCCTCTTTAGTTTTCTTTGTCGGTCTGTCTGTGGTGACCCTCTTGGCCCTTTTTCAGTTTGTCATGTGTATGTATTTATTGTGTGCACCCTGACTGTGCGTGTGCAGGTGCTGTGCACAGTGACGTACGACAGTCCTGAAGCTGCGGCCAGGATGGACCCTGTCTCCGTTCTCACTGGGTCAGTGGGTGGTGTGGTGTGTGTGTGTGTGTGTGTGTGTGTGTACATGTTGGTATGTGTATATGTGTGTGTCTGTGTGTGTGTTTTCTGCGTTGTTTTTTTGTAACAACAGATTTCTCTGTGTTAGATTTGGGCTGCTGTCCACCTTAGATAGTGTGTCACCACAGAGTAGTGCCATCCAGTTAGGTTTTTTTGTTGTTGTTGTTGTTTTTCAATCGGTCTGCAAGTGTATTTGTTTTACTATCAGTGTGTATGTGTCACTGTGTGTGTGTGTGTGTGTGTCAGTGTGTGTGTGAGTATGTGTGTGTGTGTTTTAGGGTGAAAAAAAGGGAGCAGGGTAGGGAGGGGAAAGCAGCACAGGAGGGGTGAGGGAGGGGAGACAATATATGGTTTGGGTAAGGACTTTGTGCGTGTGTGTTCATGTGCATTTATGTGTGTGTGCTCGCACAGCAAATCTGTTTTGTGTGGCGTGTTGACTCATGTATGTGCGTATGCATTTGTGTGTTTGTGTGTGTGTGTATGTGTGTGTGTGTGTGTGTGTGTGTCTTTGATAAAGAGATGGTTAATTTTACAGATCAGCAGAAAACATGGCATGTCATTGTCTCAGAGTGTGATTAATGCTCAGAATGGTTGCTGTTTCCATCCATAAGTTGATGCAGTTGACTCATGTGGTGCTTTGATTCACAGGAACTACAGGGAAAAGAACTTCATGCTGCATTATGAGGTCAGTGTTACCCTGTTGGCTTCTTTCTGCTGTTGTCAGACTGATTCAGTAACGATCTCTCTCTCTCTCTCTCTCTCTCTCTCTCTCTCTCTCTCTCTCTCTCTCTCTCATCTCTCTCTCTCTTTCTCTCTCTCTCTCTCTCTCTCTCTCTCTCTCTCTCTCTCTCTTGTAGTGAACATGTTGGAGTTGTGAGCATGTACTCATCTGCACTGTTTGTTACTGTTTTGGAAGGGATAAATGTTGGCATATTCATTATGATGGCATGCTGAATGCCAAATATATCTTGTCTACTGTACACCAACTCTGAAATTGCCGAGCATTGCAAGTATGTTATGTCTTTGATGCTATTGTATGTTGTCGTTGCCCGGTTTGTTTTCATTACATTGTTCATTTTGCTTTTGAAATTAAAGAGCAAGCCTCTCTTTGTTTTTCAGTTCCCTCCCTATGCCACTAACGAGACTGGCAGACCCGGAGCTGTAGGAAGGAGAGAATTTGGTCACGGTAGGTTGACATTTGTTTATCTGATTTGTGAATAATTCACAAGCCGTATGTTCCTGTTCAAGGGTAAAATGGTGCTCTTGTATATTTACAAGTTCAGTGCTGCCTAAAAAAAACAAAAAAAAACCCCTCTAAGGTTATGCCTGAGTGGCTTTGTAAAAGCTTACAGAAACTGAACTGTATAATAATCAAGAGTTAGTTATAAAAACAAACCAAAGACAGAAGGGTAAGAAAGTTGTTTCACTGCATTCCATCTTTTTTGGGGGGTGGGGGGTGGGTGTCGTGAAAGTACATGTTTAAATGTATTGATCAAGATCTATTTTGATGTCACAGTCAGTTGTGACTTTCATGTGCTGCTGTTTCTTGTCCTCCCAAACCCTATAAAGAGTCTAAGGACTGCTGTAGCTTCCTTGTTCATGTGCAGTTTTGATGGGGTTTACATTTAAAATGACAAAATACAAGAAGCAGGAAAAAAAAGGGTAACAACAGCCTTAAGTAGACAATAAATACAGTACAATATTGTTCCATATTTAGCAGGGGAAAGGGAAGAAGAAATGCTGAATGGTTGTGGCATGTCAACAGGTGCCCTGGCAGAGAAAGGACTGAGAGCCGTTGTGCCCAACAACTGTCCCTTCACCATACGTCTCACTGCTGAGGTGCTGGAGTCCAATGGTGAGAGTTGAGTTAGTCAGTGACTTTCTTTTTGACTCACTTGTGTAAACAAAGTGAGTCTATGTTTTAACCCGGTGTTCGGTTGTCTCTGTGTGTGTGTGTGTGTGTGTCCATGTGTCTGTGTGTTCGTGGTAAACTTTAACATTGTCATTTTCTCTGCAAATGCTTTGTCAGTTGACACCAAATTTGGCATAAAAATAGGAAAAATTCAGTTCTTTCCAGTCATCTTGTTTAAAACAATATTGCACCTCTGGGATGGGCACAAAAAAATAAAAAAGAAGCCTAATTATATGCAAACTGCATTTACTGTTATATTTATATTTTTTGTATTCTCTAAACTTGGCACTTTGACCTCTTATTCTGACACAACAACAAGAGGAGTCATTATTATCATTTTTTGTTCAAACAGGAACTTCTTTTGCTAAGCATGGAATTTTTATTTATTTTGCAAACATTTTGGTGCAGATAGTAAAAAAGGGAAATTACTCTGTAATTAATGCTAGGGGACTTAATTTATCACAAGTGAGTCTTGAAGGCCTTGCCTCTCTTGTTCGTTGTTGTTGTTGTTGATAATGTTGTTGTGGCAGGGAATGGGAATTTGGGATAGGGGTGGGGTGGAGGAGAGGCTGCAGAGGATAGGGAGTGGGGAGAGGGTGCAAGAGGGAAGTGGGAGGGTGCAGTTGAGTTGTGATAGCAGTTAGTTTCATTTCATTTTATTTTTATCTTTATTTAAAATTTTCAAGAGGGGTGAGCGGGTCTGATAGAGAGAGCTGATTAAAAAAAAAATTAACAAAATTTTAAGGGGTAGGAGGTGGGGGAGGGTTTGGGGGGGGGGGGGGTGCAGGTAGGACGGGGAGACAGAGGGAGAGTGCAGTGAGAGTGAAGGGTTTTGTGTGTGTGTGATTTTTTTAAGGAGGGATAAGATTGAGTGGAGTCCAATGGCGAGAATGCCTGATTCATTTTTTTTTTTTCATTGGGGGGTGGATGGAGTATAGGGAGATGCAGGTTGATGGAGTGGCAAAGAGGGAAGAGGAGAGGGTACTCCCAAATTCACCAGAGAGAAAAACTGCAGAAGAGCTGGAATTCACTGCCCTTTTCAGTCTGTCACAGTCCCTTACTCACATCCTTTAAAATGAATCTAAAATCATTCCTTTTCAAGTCATCTTGACATAATTAGGGCGCTCCATTCCATATCTGTATTTCTGTGGCTCCATAGCTATTTCTTACTTGCATGTTTTGTGCGTGTGTGTGTTTTTGTGTGCTTTTTGTGTGTGATGGACATGTTACTGCAAAGCACTTTTGAGAGGTTCTAAAGCGCCAAATGAATGTACTGTTATTGCTGTTTAACCGCTGGGCCTTGATGCCTGTTTCAGGATCATCATCCATGGCCTCCGTGTGTGGAGGCAGCATGGCTTTGATGGACGCCGGGGTCAAGGTCAAAGCCCCTGCTGCAGGCGTGGCCATGGGTCTGGTGACCCGAACCAATGCTGATACCGGGGAGATCTCAGAATATAAGATTCTGACTGACCTGCTGGTGAGTGAAAGGCACAGACAGCAGAACAGAGAGAGAAGGATTGTTATGGAGGTGGTTTTTTAATTTTTTTTTATTTTTTTATTTTATTTTTTTATCACAGTAACTTTTGATTCATATCCAATTTTCACATTTATCGCATGTGAAAATGTTCAGGTTCATGTTTTTTAAATCCTCCTACAAATTTTTTTTTTTGAATGGCCAGCATCAGAGGCTTGTCCTAGATGTATAACTGTACCTAACTTTTTTTTTTCCAGGTGCTTTTACTCTCTTTTTTCAAGTTTGACAGGATCAGTATTTACAGTTTACTGGCCCTGGCAGTGGCCTTCTGTGCTGGCTGGGCTATGCAAAGCAACAAAGATAAGAGAAGAGGACAACAAAGTGAATGAGGAAATGAATAGATAGGTATAAACTTGGAAGGGAAGATGAAGAGTGATTGTGGGGTCTACAGGGCATTGAGGACTACATGGGGGACATGGACTTCAAGATGGCAGGGACCAAGTTTGGAGTCACGGCTCTGCAGGTGGATTTCAAGCTGCCGGGGGTGCCTCTGGAAATCGTGTCCAAATCTCTGGAACAAGGATTCGGTCAGTTTTAGTCATGAAGTAAAGAGTGTTGTGTAGTCCTTTTGATTTGAGTGTTAACTCTTTCACCACCATGTTTCTGTGTGAAAAACACTCCCCAGCGCCAAATATTTTAAACTCCGTGCTCTCAGTCACACTGTTTGGTTCATGTCGGAAAACACAATGGACTTGTTCACTTCAAACTCAGTCAGGGAGTGAAAGTTAGTTGTTGTTCTGTTTTGCTGGAAACTGGTATTTGATGTTGTTGATGGTGATGAAAGAGTTAATTGGTGAGTTTCAGTCATAAGTTAAAGTATTTTGTAATCCTTTGAAAGTGATAATGTAAACTGTTTTTAACTTGGTTACCCGTATGAATGATGATTAATTTTGTAAGTATTCTACATAAAGGGAGCTGTCAGATTCAGAAATGATTTTTGTGCATGATGTATGATTTTCAGAAAGATGATGATGTTGTTTTCTTCTCAGATTTTTTTGTTTTTTTTTGTGTTTTTTTGTTTTGTTTTTGTTTCTGTGCTTTAGTCCCAAAGTTTGATCAAAATGGGTTCATCTGTCATTATCAGAACTATAATAAAAAAAAAAAATCGATAATAATGAACAAAATTTTACTGCAAAGGTATCCTTTGATTGTGCCAGCTATTTGTTATATTTGTTGCTTATTTATGGTAGTGGCACTGGTAGTTGGTTTTTTTTTTCAGTTGACTTTTTATTCCATTATTCTTGTGAACCATTCCCAGGAATGGAAGACTTTTAAAAACTTTTTAAAAGAAAGCATGATGCCTCTCCTGGTGTCAAGCCATAGTTTTATGGGTCAAAACAAAATAGTAAAACAAAGTAAATTAAGAAACACACACACACAAATCTTATTTTCCCACAGTTACATGAAATGAAAATAGTAAGCGTGAAGGGCTCACTGTATCAGTGAACAAAAATAGTTTGTAATGAAAAAGATGAATGACTGGATGGAGGTTCAACACAAGCGTACAAGTACTAACTGTTTTGTCTTTTGGTGATGTATGTTGACCTTTTTTCTTCTCTAACAGTCCACACATACACACACACACACACACACACACACACACACACACACATTTTTCACATACACATCACACAAATATATAAATCACACACACACACACACACACACACACATACACACACACACTCGTCTAATATCACTTACAGTGAAAAGACGTTAAACTAAAGAACGAACGAACGAACACACACACACACACACACATTATATATATATATATATATATATATATATATATATATATATATATATATATATATATATATATATATATACACACACACACACACACACACACACACACACACACACACACACACACACACACACACTCATTCACACAGAGTAGACAGGCTTGAAACATGATATTTTGAAGTGGAATTAAGTAGTGGATTTAAGTAGATGATTTGTTTGCTTTTTTAACCATTTATCTTGTCATTTTATGTATTCTTCCCCAAACAGCTGCAAAGAATGATATTTTAGACATCATGGATCAGGCGATCTCCAAGCCGAGGGACAGCATCAAGTCCCATGGTCCACTCATTGGTGAGCATTGTCTGCTTTGTGTTGGTTCAGTCACACACTGGTCACATAGAAAGATGAATAATTTTGTCAGTTTTTTTTTTTTTACATAAAGAGCACTGTCAGATTCAGAACTTTTATGGAGCTGAACAGAGAAAGGGGGAAGCAGAAATGATACACGTTTGTGGTTGTTACTGTGCAGTTATGTGCCATTTTGTTTTCTGTTGTTTCAAAACACAAAACGGTTATGACTGCAGTCACCAAACAGATTCTTCTGAATGCACAGCAACATAGAAATTGATCAGCAAGTGACTGAAAATCTGTTTGAAATACTTAGAACATGTATCAAGGACCACTCTGAATGTATAACATTTCGGCAGAATGACAGTTGTTGATCAGTAGCAGAGTTTTACTTTCTCTCGTGGTTTATCTTGGAAATAGAAAAAAACGCAAGACGGTGGCTTTCAGATTTTGCTACATTTTAGTTGCTTTCAGATTCTGCTACAGTTTTTAAGAATATGTCTAATTTTCTCAGTGTTTGTTTGAACTATATAAGATATGTATATTGTGTGGTTTCTTTTTGTTTGTTTCCTTGCAGAAAAGTTGGAGATCAAAGCACAAGACAGATCAAAGTTCTTTGGAATTGGTGGTCGTAACTTGAGAAAACTGCGCAGTGAAACAGGTACATCAAAATTTGAGTTTTTCACAGTCATAGCTTTTATACATGTGCATACATACATTATTTTATACGTGCAGTCTTCTTCATTATCAGACTTCAACTTTCTTTGCTCAGAATTGTTGCTGACTGATACTAACTAGATCAGTAACACTGGGTTGGTTTTTTTTTTTTTCAAATTCCACTTGTATTTTCATGTTTTTTAAAACTAATTCTTTTGACATACTGGTAAAGAAATAAGAATAAAAAAGAAGGGGAGGGAATTGAAGCGTTTTCCTTTGCTATGAATTCATGCTGTATTTTTCAAAAAAGATTTTTTTTTCTGTTGCTAGTTTGTTCAGGTTTTTGTACATGAGAAGACATTATCCAAAAAAAAAAAAAGTTATTGTTCTGTCTCTGTCTCTCTCTGTGTCTGTCTCTCCCTTATGCAAACAAGGCACACATCTGCATCATCATCATCATTATTTCGTCCACCTTGCTATGCAGTTACATTATCATACAGTTTCTTCAGTGATTTCTTTTCTTTGTACCTTTTTTTTTTTTTTTTTTTTTTTAACCATGATACCTACCTACTGTTTCGGCTGTTAAAATATATGGAGAACTATGTTTTTAAAAATCGTGAATCAGGAGTCTGCATTGATGGAAAGACGTTTTATATCATCCTGCAACTGTAACTTTTGGCGGCTTTTGTGTGTGTCTCCTCAATTATTCATGACTTTCCACTTTAAATGATACTAGACAGGAAAATACAAGGGGGCGTGGGGTGTTTTGACAAGGGAGTCAGGGGGTGGGAAGAGTGGTTAAGGAGTAGATGCATGTTAAGCCACACATGTCTGTGTATGTGTGAGGAGAGAGAGAGAGAACATTTAAAAGAAAAATCAGAATAAAAGTTGACATGTGTGGAACTTTAGCAAAATGATGGGTAGAAAAAGAAAAAAGAAAAAGCTAACATCAAACAACAATAACAAATGTTGTGTTATAACAAGGGTGAAATATCAGTCATCATCTTGAAAATGTCATAAATTCAACATAAGGCTTTTATTCCTGTGAACAGGTGTGACAATCACACCTGTGGATGATGTCAGCTTCCAGCTGTTTGCTCCCAACACAGAAGCCATGGATGAAGCACGGGAGATGATTGAAGAGTTTCTCACAGATGAGGTATGCACATCCAAGATGATTTTTTCCTTCATTCAGGGCTCGTATGAGAGAACCATTTCCAGGGTTGGAAAGGTATTTGAAAAACATGTTTTGTTGTTCAGGGTCTGAAAAAGTCTTGGAATTTGTTAAAATCCTTGACTTGTACCATTCAGCAAAGAGGTTAATACATTTTGGGGAAAAAAGTGATGAAAATAAAACATTGATTCTTGGATATTTGCTGATGTCTTTTATCTGCAGTGTTGCAAACACATTTTCGATTCAGGTTGGTTTTTTGTTTGGAAATTGTTTAGTTAGGTCTTGGTAAGGTCTGGAAAAAAATATTGATTGGTGACAATACATCTGTTGGAGGCCCTGTTCACAGCAAAACTTGTGATATGTCATTTATCTTGGACACAATATTAGTCTTCTCGTAACACATTCACACAGTGTCAGGGATATTTCTTGCATCACATTGTTCAAAAGGTCATGTGATGTGCGAGTCCAAAATCAAAATCGTCGTCACATATTTTTTGTGTTTTATTGTTTTCAGTGTGTTATGATTGTGTATGTAATATTCTGCTTTTTAATAGGATCAGGACATGATGATTGTCCTGAATATTTTATTTTTGTTTGTTTTTATTTCTCCTCAGAGTATTTGTTGTTTTCACAGAGTATTTGTTGTTTTCAGTAGATTGTTTTTTTCATTGTCACTAATAATCTTGACTGATGTCATCAAGTTTCTTCATTGTCACTAATGATACTGATTGATGTCATATCAAGTGTCAAGTTGTGTACTGCCTCAGCTACTTTGACAATGCTTTGTTTCAATTGCAGGAACCTGAGCTGGAATTTGGTGCTATTTACACAGGCAGAATTGTAGAAGTTAGGTGAGTCAGTGGTTCTTTGGCCTTTCGATACCTGGACTTTCATGTGACCGTATACGTTTTCATATTTTCATTATATATGCATTTGTATGATCTCCGAATAATGCATTTCAGGATTGGTTGAACTTGTTGAGAGTTGATGATATGATGATATGGATACTTACATAGCACCTATCCTCGGTCGGAGACCAAGCTCTAAGCACTTTGCAAACACACAGTCTGCCTTCCTGGGTAGAGCTGACAACTGCCATTGGGCGCTCTTCATTTGATTCCTGTGTCATTCAATCAGCTTTCAGTCACACACATATAAACACTCAAATAGACATGTAAGATTTTACATGTATAACCGTTTTTTGTTTATTTACCCTATCATACACACAGGGGGGTATGCTTACTCAGTCTGGATCTGTGCAAGTTATTATTGTAGTCAGTAGGGGTCTTAGTAGGTGGTGTCTTTAGTACATTAAATCAGAAGACACTACTGAACACCACCAAAGTGACTGGGCAGCAGTTCAGGTTCTCCTCTGGTGTGTGGTCAGCTGGTGACCTGATATTTATGATTCCTTGTGGACTACCAATGCTGGGACTGCAGCAAACCCGGATGTGGCTATGTATGGACTCGGAATGAGCATGGTGGGGGTAATTCCACTGAAATGGTGCAAATGATGGGGCAGCAAAAAAAGAAACAAACCACCCCCCCCAAAAAAAACACATGCCATATCTGGACATCCCTTAGCTGTTCGGTATTTCTGATATTAGATTAGTTGACTCCATGGGCTAATTTACTATCACTGTTATTACAGTTTATTTGATGATTCTGGAGGGTGGATGGAAATGAACCCAATGCAACAGAGTATCTTCCAACAAACAACAAAGAATAGTTGTGATGTGTTTTCCTTTGTGAAGTGCTGGCTCATTTGCGTGGTTCTGATGGCTGTGTGTGTGTGTGTGTTGTGGGCAGAGACACAGGGGTGATGGTGGAGCTTCATCCCAAACTGCAGCCAGTTCTGTTGCACAACTCACAGCTGGATCAACGCAAGGTAGGGCTGAGACAGGGCTGTGTTCATGGCATGCACATATTCAGTGTTCATAGGGTTCTAACAAGTCCTGACATTTTGAAATTCCTGAGTAATAATTTACTAGTTATTCAAAATGCCCGGAAAATTGTGGGTTTCAGGATTGTAGGCTTAAAGAGGAAGAATACAAGGACTGGCTGATCAAAGGTTGAAATGATGAGCATTAATTATGCACAATGTGCAGTGTGTGAGTTGTCACTCCATTTGTCTTTGAGGTCAAAGGTCCTAATAAGTGGTTAGGTCCTCATGTTGCATAACCTGAAGCCTCTGGGAACCCCGTCATTCCGCACCTTATCAGTAGGTGGGAGTGTTTCCTGATTCTGCAGATATTAGCATTTTGGCAGTTTTTTAAAAACAGTTTTTCACATCATTTTACTTCAGTTCAATGTTAAGACATGCACTTAACTAAGTGGACCCTGGCCACAAACTTTTCAGTATTATAAAAATTGTTCACTCCCACCCATGTTAGCACCATTGTTTACCTGGTCTTTTTCCACTTGTAAACAGATGTTCACACCACAAGTGGTCTGCTTAGCTGCCTAATTCTGCTCAACTGCATTCATGCAGGTCTTGTTGTGCAGGTGTTGTGAGACAGGGATCGTTTCATGACCTCTTTAGAATCAGCGTTTGTTTTTAATGATGCAATTGATTTTGCTGTGAAATCCGTTGTTGAGGCCAGTATATAGTGAAGGACACTAAGTTGACACATCAGGTGCAGCAAGTGAAAATATCCAACATTTTTTTTTCTCCAGATATTATGTAATTATTACCCTTCCAATTTGCACAAGACAATCCTCTTCCAAAGCCTCTTTCAAATTTTCTATGAAGAGTCATCTATTAAAACAGTACTGATATTTTTGTCCACCACAGTTCCAAACTGTTTCTCATCCATGCTGTGAATGTTTTGCGTTTGTGAGATTCTGCATGTGAGACTGCTTGTGTGTGTGTGTTGTGTGTGTGTATGAATGTGAGTATGTGCAAAAATGAATTGAATAAGTGGTGTCGTGATGTCGATTTCTAGTGAGTGTGTGAATTGTTTCATTATTTCATCACTTACAGTTTAATTTACATGTAAAGTGCTCTGACACCTGTTTTAGAAAAAGCGCTGAATACATGTGCGACTTCCACATTTCAGGGTGTGCATGCCCAGATTTGTTTATGCTTCCATAACCCACAGAAAGTGGGTCAACTTGGAAGATTGGAAAACTGTCCACTCTTTAACCTGCCATGCAGAGCTGGGAATTTACTCAGGACCCTCAGATTGAATGTCCTGTGCTCTGACAGGCTATCATGCTTCGTCATGTGTTCATGAATGTCATTAAGGGAGCATCTGTTCTAAAACAGCTTTTTTTCATCCAAAGTTGAAAAAGAAAAGACAAAGTGGTGGTGGTTTGTTTCAGGGAAAGGTGGCAGAATGGTTAAGGCACTTATCTGCCAATACAGTGTCTGCGAGGGTCTGGGTTGGAATCATGGTCTCACCCTTTGACCTAAGAAAATCAGAGTGTTTAAGTCATTCAGATGAAATGATAATCCGAGGTCCCTTGTGCAGCACACACTTTGCGCACTGAAAAAGAATCCATAGCATCTTGCGTGTTGTCCTTTGGCAAAATTGTTTAGAAGAAATCCACTCTGATAGGTACACAAATATATGCATGCACTCAAAGCCTGACTAAGCACGTTTGGTTCTGCTGCTGCTCAGGTGTGGCTTCATACGGATTTGACAGAATGCAGTGATGCCTCCTTGAGAAACTGAAACTGTTGGTTACAGGTGCAGCACCCCAGTGCCCTGAAGCTGGAGGTGGGACAGGAGATCACGGTGAAGTACTTTGGCCGAGACCCGGTCAGCGGTCGCATGAGGATCTCCCGCAAAGTGCTGCAGGCCCCAGCCACCACTGTAATCAGGAACCTGGGCTCTCCCCGATCATGATGGGGGTGTGGGCTGCTTCGCTGTTGAACCTTGCTGAGATCAGTGTGGCGTGAACTGGAAGTGGAGTGTTACTGCTTTGTCTTTTTATCAACGCGGTCATTGATTTTGCTGAACAAAGGCAATGCGGTCCCAAGAGGAATAAGTTTGAGAACAGAGTGGTGACTGACATCCTGACCTGTAAGCTCCGTCTGATCTTGGTGAGGTGACAGACCTTCACTGGGGAGCATACCTGTCAGCAGCAGTGAAGGGGTTAGCGGGGGTGGTGTGCATGGGGGAAGTGGGGGTGGGGAAGGGAGGCAGTGTGTGAGTTGCCAACACTGCTCACTGTGATAAAAAGGAGGGGAAGTTTGCTGAAGTAGTGCCTTTTTTTTTCTTTTTTGTCTTGTGAACAGTTGGCACTTTTCAGTCTTTGGATGGACAACACAGTGAAAGATGTCTGTGCATGCATTGTGGGAGAGTGATGGAAAGAGTCTGTGGCTGTAACTTGCTATAATCTGACAGTAGATGATGCCAAAGAATTGCTTTTTCTAGTTTTTGTAAGGAAGATTGCTTAATAGCCGCAGTGTTATTTCTCGTTGAAAGTTGTTCACTCAGACTGCCTAAACAGTGAACAAGTCAGAATAGTGTGGAAGTCTGCAGTTAGCAGTCTAAGCACTTCAGATTGACAGTGTTCCCATTTGTGCCATTGACGTGCAATTCCCTCTGATGACGTGTCTGTGTCTGCAAGCCTGCCTGGCATGTGCATTCCTCTGGTTTTTGAATGCTTTTTTTTTATTATTAGTATTCGTAGTTTGTTTTTTTCTTTAAGTAGACGTGATGTGTATGGCTTAGAATTCACAAAAAGTTAGAGACCACTTCATAAATGCAGGTAATGCAATAATGCTTAAAAAGATTGATTTGAATTAGTAAGCTGCATACTTAGGGTCTACCATTGGCCGCTTTGAATACATGAATGGCTGTTTCACACACGTATGTCCATGAACAGTTTGAAAAAATTTGCTTAAAAAAATCAACATTGTATGCAAAAATGCACAATTGTTCTGACGTTTATAAATGATTGCTGTGTTTTTTAATTGTAAAATATCAACAACAAAAAACATACATGTGCAAGAAAGTACCTCTGGTTATGAGTGTTGCACATTACATTGGCTGCATACACCACTAGCCGCTTGCTGGAAATTCACCATCACTTCAGTATGCACCAGCTGTGCAGGTTCCCAAAGTGGTCCTTAACTTCTTGTGAATCCTGCAGTTCGACAGGCCTGTCATCTTTGCATTTTTACCTGGGGTTGGGTGGCCCCTGGTTATCCCTACCAGTCAGAAGATCTCGAGTCTTGTTGGAGCAGTCATCACTTAGAAATGGGCAGTGTTTTCCTGTTTGGGTGGGTGACCAGATTCAGCCTCAACACCTCCATGATGACTGGTCCTACAGAGTCATGGAAGTCTGGAAAAGTCTTGGGGAAAATAGAATTGGGGCTGGAAAAATGATTTGCCTATCAGGGTCTGGAAAAGTCTTGGAATTTTGGTAAAACCCTTGACCATTCAGTAAATTAATGCATCACAAAAAACCATCACCACAAAACATATTTTAAAAAATTAAGTGGTGAAAACTTAACTTTGATATCGAGATATCCACTGACCTTTTGCCTGCAGTGCTGCAGAGATTTGTGATTGTTTTTGTGTTTGTTTTGGAGAAAAAAAAAATTTCTTATCTGCAATAAGTACGAAATTATGTTTGGTGATATCTGTGGGAACCCTGATGGAATGAAAGTTGTGTTGGTATGGAGAGAGAACTGATTTTTACCACCATTCATTATTGGTAGTGACGACAATATCTAAGGCATCACCATTCCCTTGTCCCAATTTGCTAACATGTTGTGCATTTATTTTTGCGCTGCCTAGAACTGTGCGTTCAGATCTTGGAAAGTTAGGATTGGTGCTGCCAAGACTTGAAAATAGCTTACCTTCCTTTTGGTATGAAAATTGTGTGTTGCAAGTACATGCTGCATACATTTAGAAATGTGTGAATGACTTATGCGTTTGGTAGGTCCCATTACCCTTGCCACCTTGATCATGTGAGATGTGTCACTGCCTTTTAAGGGAGCAGTGAGGAAAAAAGAACAGAACACTAAATGGATGTGGACTGTCTTTGTTTTAAAGTGAATGAGAAATATGACCAGGAGGAATGACTGATGAGTTAAGTTGGACTTTGGTAACACAATACTTTGAGTAACACATGACAATACATGTAAACTTTTGAAATTTATTCAGTCATTTACGATGACAAAAAGGTGACAGACAAGAACATGACAGGCTCAAAAAGACTTTATTCAAATTTTAAACTTGTTTAACCTTCGCTGGCTGTCATTTTTGACTACACATGGAAGCTCTGTGGGTCGTCCATGACCCATACCACTGTCACTTTTGACTACACACGGAAGCTCATGTGGGTCGTCCACAACCCATACTTTTAAAGAGACAAAAACCTGTATATTCCTCCCAAGCTTGTGTGGGTCGTGCATGACCCATACTTTGTAAAGAGACAAAATCCTGTATATTCCTCCAAAGCTCATAACAAAATATAGAAGAGGAAAACATATCGTAACAACTGATTACACACACATGCGCTCGCACACGCACACACAGACTCACACAAACACATACACTCAGAAGAAACACATGCTCACGCATTCACACACACGCACATACATACACACACTCACACAACTGATCACACACACAAACGCATAACACCACATGCACATACATACAAACCCTACTTATGCACTCAGATAGAGAGAGACTGAGACAGAGAGAGAGATGACTCATAGCATCCTATACATGCACAAAGATATTCAGTCACAGGTACATGCTGTTAGAGAAAGGGATGGAATAGCTGAAGACAGGGTTGGTTGGTGGGGGGGATGGGGGGGGGGGTCGAGGGGGGAGGGAGGTGAAGAAGGTTAACTCACTCGCTGCCATTGTCCACATATGCGGACATCGTCGGAGAAAGCGTTGGATGCCAGTGTCCGCATATGCGGACTTGGATTTTAAAAAGTCGTGCTGTCGGAGTGACGCGTCGGATGCGAAAATCAAAAGCAGATGTGATATCTTACGTCACCTCTGGTCAGCGTTTCATTCACACACGCTGCGTGTGTGTCGCGATAAGCTCAACCGCAGTTGATAAGAAAGCGTGCCCCCTGTCAGCTTTGTAAGTTGTTTGACAAGATGGCGTCACGGCGAAGTGTTCGACATGGTCGGAGAGGTGAAATGTTACTCAGCGTCGAAGATGCTTTGGAAATGATCCAAACTGAAGGCGCTGATGTCGAAGGAGATAATGTTGATTCTTCGGACAGTGAATTTGGACCAGATCCCGATGAACTAGAAATAGATTTGGCCGCTGAAGAGAGTGTTTACAATGGAGAGGAAAGTGAGGAACATGGGGCCAACAGATGAGACAGACACAGACGACGAAACCACTGAGGAAACGGACGATTTTGCAAGTGTTTTCACCAGTGATTGGACTGACAATTTTTCCTTTTTCCCTCCCAGGACTCAGCATCACCTGCCATGAGCTCTTCCACTCAAGACAAGACTATTGTCGGTGATACTACATCAGGCTTTTGTGTACAGTGAACTCCTTTTTTTTTCATTATGTAGAGACAATATTTTTTTTTGTATGTGTGAATTTCAACTTTCTTCACCACCTGTTCATACTTCATTGCATGCACTAGGTCTTCAGTTCCTCAAATAGTGTTAGAATGTGATGTGGAACATGTTCAAGGGCACTTGGTGTACCTTTCTGATGGGTGCAAAAATGCTAAAAAATACACAAAATATGTATACCGCGATCAACATCAAGATGGTGAGTAAATACTTTTATTTTTTGCACACATATGGAACAACATTCCTTGCATACATATACTAAATATCAATTGTCTGGGTGTTTATTTGTTTTTGTTTTACAATTTTTTCCCCATCCTATACAAACCCTGGGTTTTCAGGGATTGGCAAGGGCAAAAACTCTTGGCATGGAGTGAGTTAATATGCGCCCCTTTAAGTCTAACTCTATGAATTGGCCATTCCTCCTTGTTGTAAATTTCAGTTTTAAACCCTACTAAATCTGTGCCACCCCCACCACCTCCAAACTCGCATGTTCAGAGGTGGAATTAGTCACAGGTACTAGTCAGCCCAGAATTTGAACAACGTTTCACAACTGAATATGCCAAATTTTCCATACTTGCCAGAATGCGCAAGACTAGTACCTATTCCACCACTGAAAATAAACATGTTCAGAAAATGAAGGGTAGACAGAAAAGCTGATGGGAAGTGCACCAGTTTAAAACATGTACTTATTTAGATGGTTCTTCTCTCACTTGCACACACACTCATGTGCATGTACACACACACACACACACGCACACATATGCACACTCATCTTGAAATAAACATTTTTACTTTGAAACAAACACGCACAAAGGTTTTCAAGCCGGTGAACTTTCCACATGTTAACATTTATATGATTTTTTTTTTTTTCCCCAAGGGTTGAGGGGGGGGTGGAGGGCCTGGCACAGTCCTCATGCTGGAGGTCCACAAAGAACTATCAATATTAGGCAGTGCAGCTGCCAAGTCACTTTCAGTATGTAAGTAGTGCCTGTTTTGATCCAACAAACACTGGACACCACCTGCTAAGCACCCCCTCTCCCCACTTTTTTTTTCTTTGGTCATAGAGCATGACTGTGTCATCCCCTGACTGGAGACTGCCACCACATCCCTCCAACTACAGTCCCCTTGAGTCTCCCAATGCCAAAAGACTGACAGGAACTCACCACAGGCGTGGACAGGGGTGGGGGACACTGGAACTGGGGTCATGATGAGAGTATGGCATGAAGGCTATACATTTTTGAGACAATTTCAAACCCAATTATCTATTCCTCTGAAGTGTGGCATTGTCTGATCCAAGTACATCAATACTTCATGATCATCAGTTCAAAGCCATCAATAAAATTTGGTGGACAATGTCACTCTTACGGCTATGTTCACACTAAGTCCAGCCAACTGCTGCCAGCAGTTGCCAAGAACTGTGCACACATTTTTCGCTTTCCCACCTTGTGTGCTAGCGGTAAGTGTTCACACTGGCGACCAGCTCCATCTTCAGCCAGCTTTTTTTGATTTGTCTAATATTGATAGATGAGATGGATGGCTGGCCCATAGGACAGAAATGTTCAATGATACTTGTAGCATGAATGCCAATAACATTTGTTTCTTCCGTCTGGAGGGGGCCATATTGTTTCTAGCTGACAGCAACTGGCTGTGTGTGTGTTTGCTGTGTCTTAGCTGTCAACTGGCTGGGGTTAGAGTGAACATGGCCTAAGACACTCTCAGGACTGTTTTTGGAAAAGAACAAAACAAAAAAACCCAACAGCAATCCATATGCCATTGTATCTCCCCAGTGTATCTTCCCTTCAAGTGCTGCTGGCACTATCCTCACTATGGACTTCTCTCATGTTGTCTGCACTGCTCATGTCTGTCAACTGGGGTTACTGTCTCCAAAGTTGATAATATTGAACATGGAGCATCACACACAGAGCAGAGGACCAACAATAATATCTGTATGGAAGAGGTGCTGTGACATCCTGAAATCTAGTCTTTCTCAAGATTCCAGAGCAGAATGAACCATTTGCTCGCACTTCATACTCTAGTGCCCTCAATGCTACATGATGCTAGACCGTCATATTCCTCTGTCTTCACACAGCACAGATACTGTACTATGCATGTGTTGTAGGAGCATCATTTCTGCATTAAGGCAGAAACTTTCTGATTTTACCCCTTCTCTCCCAAACATGTCTCCACTGACTCACTCCAAAGGTTGACAGTCAACTCATGAGCAGCACATGGCCCATACACATAGGTCCACCAAGCAGATGATGCCTAAACCACCCCACCCAGCCCCCTAAACCACTGCAGTACATACTGCCTGACTGGGGTCCTGGTTCCTTACATAATACAAGACCACTGGACCTCCAGGCCAGCACATGAAGCCTTGTGCTGCCAGTCTTATAATATGCATCCAGGAGACAAGGTCATAGTCACTGACCGTACACACTGTCTGCACAGTAACCCAACTTCCACTGACTAATGACACAAATTTATACACTGTATACCCCTAAACAACTACTACAGACCACTGTGTCTGGGTGGAACTGTGATGACTTGTTGCAGAAATTGGAATCATTTTCCTCTTAGTTTTGGGATGGCAGTTCCAGTAAATGGTGTCTGCTACACCCAATTTCACAATACTCCCCCCCATTCTTTTGATGGCAAGTTCTCATCCTGAATCAAAAGCAGATGTCCATGCAGACCTCAGCAGCTGCTTGGTTTCATGTGTTCACCGACCCAACAACCTCTCACTGAAAGAGCTGGAGGGCATTGGAGGCAGAGACCTCCAACAGCTCCTCAGGAGCCATCTCAAGGTGGGTGGCCAGGCTTTCAGCCACTGCATACAACTGGTTTGGAGCTGACCAGCTTTCCCCAGCCATGGGAAAGTATGGGGCATTAGTCTCGAGAAGGAGACGGTCTTTAGGGATCCCCTTCAGAGCCTCCACCTGGTAAGGCCTAAAAGAGGTAGCAAGGCTGGTGAACCCAAAGTATGTGTTTGGGTACCACTCCATCCACATATCTCGCACATAATGGTCCCCCGTGAAGCAGTGCAGATAAATTTTTTGTGTTTGGGGAATCTGTTTCCCCACGAGCCACAATAAGAGCATGTAAGCCTCGGTGCCCTTGTCATCATCCATCCCACGGCAGTAAAGGACCAGCACATGGCGTGGTTCCCACAATCAATCCGCATGATTTATGTGGAAACAGTTCTAATTTTGTTTACATGTATATTTTTATTGGGTCGTTTACAGAAGTAACACAGAAAAGCAGAACTGAAAATTAATATACGACGTCGATTGCATTTAAATAGTTGAATATACTTTTTTTTCAGAAAATGAGTGTGCTGCAGAAGATAGATGTGCTGACCAACTGTTGCAAGTAAAGAACGTGTAGTGTATTCATGAATGTGCTTGCCTTTGAATGAAAGAGGAACGGGTTGTTTACGTCTGTCACGCGGGTTTTTTGCGTAATATTTCAAACTTAATGTACCATTTTTACTGATGATCAATGTTTTATTATTGCAACAAATGAATATAGATCAGGTCTGTATGTACTGGATTTTAATCAGGTTTGTACTTATTTGTTTCTGACCACTTCATGTTCAGACACATTGCCATGTCACAAAATGGCGCCGAAATTTTGGAGGTTTATAATAATTTTCAACACATTTAAGACACAAGAACAAACCATATTCTTACAAAATTGTTGCAGACATTTCTCTAATGAATTGCAATCCTAATAACATGTGAAACATTTGAATAATCATTGTAAACACATGTTTTTTTTCTGAATCAGACTGAGAGACCCCCATTTCCAACAAAGTTCTGGAGACTGACCCATTTTCATTTTCCAGGCAGTCTGCTCTTCATGACTATCTGATGCACTTCATTTTGCCACCTTCATACTCCAGCCAGATACATTTTCTTTCCCACGCTAAACTGACGTGTCTACTGCGCCAGGGTTCGTGAGATAGCAACAGCAATATTCCCTATGACAAAAAAATTAATTGCTGATGAACTGACAGTAAGATCTGACATTGATTTTCCTAAAAGAGCTAAAGCCATTTCATCACAATAAACAGTTGGAACTTATGTTTCAAATTTGTTAAAAGAATCTGGTGTTAACATGAAAGAGTTAGCTTCAAAACCACATCATACTCCTGTTCCTTTTTGGGAGATGTTGGAAGCCTGACATTTTGATATCAGTTATTCTGAAACAAAAAAGGAAAAAAACCCAAAAACAAAACATCAATATCACAAGTACTGTCAGAATTCATATAGCAGAAAAATATCGGAATAATCTCCATAATTATTATATTTACAGACGGATCTGTTCTTGATGACAGAAATGCTGGTGCAGCTTTCTGTATTCCTGCCTTTAAAGTTGAAAAATCTTACTTTATTGTAAAACATCTTTCCATATTCGTTCGTTCGTTCTTTAGTTTAACGACTTTTCACTGTAAGTGATATTCACGGTTGAGCTAATAGCTATTATACAAGCTCTGAACTACTTAGTGAGCCATCAGATAGTTTTCTCGAAAACAGCATTATTTGTTGATTCCAAATCAGTACTTTATGCTCTAGAATTATTTACCCTCGAAACAAGACCTGACTTAGATATTGAAGCAAATGTATTTGGTACATTGTTTGAGGATCTAATGGACTGAGGTAATTTTTTGTTGTTGGGTACCTTCTCATGTGGGACTGCTGATAAGGCTGCTAAAAGAGGAGCACAAGATTCAGAAAAATCGACAAAAATACATGTTGGTCTTTCTGTAAAAGAGGAATACTCTAGTTAGTCAGTGATAGAATAGTCAGGTATTGACTGTGGCCACTCTACGGAAGGAAGGAAGGAAGTACACTTTGTTTGAAAAATGAGCATGGGGTCGATTTCATAACCGATGGAAGGAAAAGTTTTTTAAAACATAAAGGGACATTATTCCCCGAAAATATTATTAAAGAAAAGATACCGAGTCCATCAGCTTGCTATACAAGATTAATAACCTCTACTTTCTTCCGTATAAAACTTGATGCGCTGAAGACATAGTATAGTAAAAATGTTTCATGCGTCTGTGGTAAACAGTTCAGCTTGCATCATTGTTTGTTTCACTGTCCAAGTGTTTACTTGCCCAAGTATTTCAAAGAGAATAACTATTCTGCAGGTGATTTTTTGGAAAGCTATTTCTGATGAAGTTCTTGTGGTCGAACTTTCACAGGCATTTGTTCATAGCTCTATTTCTACATTCCTTTAATGTACTTCAGAATGGTGTTAATGGTTTTTGATGACTATTATTATTGAATTGTTACTGTTAAATGTAATTGCATGTTCGTTATGCATGTTTTGGTAGTTTTCTACCTTTTCTGTCTTCCTCTTCCCTCACCCCCCCCCCACCCTTTTTTTTTAATTGTCTAATATCACTGATAGTGAAAAGATGCTAAACCGAAGAACGTACACACACACCAACACTACATACGCGGCATACATGGACTCGTCCAGGCACAGAGCTCTCCTTAGACATCAAATCAAATCAAATTATGGTGCTTAGAGCCTCGCCGACTGTCACAAAGGCTATCCTCCTGACACATACGTGCATTCCTCCCTCCACCCAACTGTGCACACACACTGCCACCGATATGCCGCAAAAGGGTGGGAACCTGATGTTGTTCAATCTAATGTGTATGGGACAGCCCAGAGAGACTGTTCGTTTGCTTTGCAATGGATCGCGCTCTACCTTTCATGCCAGACTTACGGCCGCTTCCCCTCTCTACCTTTCTTTCTGAGAGGCAATCAACGGTGTGATGGCCTAGTACCTGTTTTTCTTTAGGTACTCGTTTACATTTACAATGAACATATATGTATATTTTCTGAGCATGGACATCGAACCATGCATTTTTAATGTACAATGTTATGTCTGGGTTTTTAAAAAAGTTGACCTAGTATATTAGCAATATTATCAAGTTTTTATTGCTGGTCAGTGGAAAAATCTCTATTTAGGGGAGAAAAAAAAAAGAAAAAAAAGGGATAAATGCACACATTTCTGTTTAAAACAAGCATTCCAAAGTTCTCTTTTTGTGTCTCTTTTATTTTATCAATCTGTAACTGAAAGTTTGTTTTCTTTAATCTCCTTTACAGTCCAAACATGAAACAATGATTCTGTGCATTATGTTTTACCTAAAATGGCTTTGTGGCACTCTGGCTGGGATTATTATGACACTTCATGTATTGAAGACTGCAAGAAACATTTGCACTCAGAGCATTATATGCATAGCCATTGTGCAACAGGATGTGTTGTTAAAACAACAAAACCCAGTGTGGGCCTTTGTAGGGTTATTAAGTTTCATTGAGCTTGTATTTTCATCCATTACAGTAGAATCATGTATTAGAAATTATACACCATGGCTTGGTGTCATTCTTGGAAATTCATTGGATATGTGTGTTACACCATGGCTTTGCACCATTTCGAGTATTTGAGCAGGACTTCCATATTCTGCTTTAAGATAACAGCTGGATAACTGATGACGACAGTAGATGCAGCTGCCACCCTCTTGAATTGTTCCTTTGTTTGACCCATTTCCTTGTCTTCTGTATTAGGTTGGAATGGCAGGGCCCTGCATTCCCTTATCACTCTGCAGCCTCTCTCTTTTGTTAGTGTAACTGAAATGTCTTTTTCGATGATTGGTGTAATGTTTGCAGTGTCCAGTCACAAAAGCATTTTCAGTTTAATGGCGCAGACTACTTGACTGGCCCCCCTTTTTCATTCCTTCTTAAAAAATAAAAATGCTGTGAATGGGACAGGCAACAGTGGTAATATTTATACACACACACACATATGCCAATAGGTGTTGTATGCATCATCATTGAACTTCTTCCTCATGTGTTTTTTTTCCAATTTATTTCTAGCACGACACTTGCATAAGAGACAAAAATGAAAATTGTGGTCAGCTGTTTATATTGACCTACCAGGCTGTCCAGAGCTGCCAGTGTCCTTAACTGCATAGCTTTCCTAACGTTTGCAGTTGAGTTTCAGGTTGCTGTGTTGTGGAGGTGCCTTGATGTGTCTACATTCCAGTGATATGACTGACAGACCTTGCAGGTAAGTGCCAGCAACAAGCTGTATGCACTCTGTGATATACAAGCTGGCCTGCACCGACAACAGTACTGTGTGCACTCAGAGATTTTGTACATTTACGGTTGGCCAGTGCTGCAGCAAAAATATATTGATTCACATGTGTAAACAGAGAGAGTCTATGTAATGACACGTTGTGTGCGTGCACGCATGTGTGTCTGTGGTAATTTTTAAAATAAGCATTTTCTTGGCAATATGTGGTTTAGGAACCAAACTTGACAGGCTGGTAGATATGAATAGGACCTTCGAAGTCATCCCATTTATCATGATTGGCAAGCAGTGTTGATGTCAAAAGACAAGGTCATTACATGTAAAACAGATAAAAAAAAACAACTTGACAGACCATATCTCACTTCCAAAAAAATCGAACCTGGTATTGTGACTGGTCATGGGCACATCATGATCCCTGGAGAATTCCAAAATAAGGGCTTTAAGGTCAAGATAATAAAACAACATATGATATTGACTGGATTTTTTTTATGTGCAAGAGAGAGGCGTTGTAGATTATCAAATTTGGTGCACTGATTGATTTCAAGGAAAACCTTATGTGTAAATAAAGTCAGAGGTCAAAGGTCAATTAATGGTCACATGGTGTACAGGAAAATTGTGATGGATATGGGCCAGAACATAAATGCGTGTAGACTAAGAGGTCAAGGTGATGGTCACGTCAAGATGTCTTTCTCTCCACATGGCCTGCTTCACAGTGTTGTTTGAATTAAGTGGGCATCCAACACGAGTCTTAAAGGCCTTGCCTCTCTTGTTAAACTCTCAGCTGTCTGTGGGATACGTGTGTGTGTGTGTGTGCGCTGTTTTTGATTCAACATTTATTTTTAATATGGTGACAGCCTTGACATTGGGTAAGCATTCAGCTGGGTTACAAGCAATTTGTTTTGAATGGGGTTGTTTTTGAACTCAGTGACAATGTGGATGTTCTTGAGCTAAGTGATAATTTTGTGTTGTATCCTTGTAATAGCACTGGATGTGTGAAGGCATGCGTGATATCGTATAAACTTTTTGGAGCGAGAGAGAGAATGTATATACTGTGTGGTCTCATTTGCTGTATCATGTAATGATGCATTATTACTTTACATTTTTCTTTTTCTTACCTGGCCCTTCGCATCAAATAAGCTGAGCAGAAGGGAAATGATCCAGGAAGCAGCAGGACAGTCCATAACTGTTGTACTGGTCTCCCCTATCCTTTCCTTGTTCAGTCTTGAAATGTACTGGTGTATCCATCAGTGCTGTGTCTAACTGTATGGAACTATTGACAGGAAAGTGTAGGGAAAAACCTTTACCAAGGATACACAATAATAGACACAGTGAGAAATAAATACATGTACTTTGAATGAATTTTTATCAGTTTATTAAATATATGACCAGCCCTTGCACCAACGCTGAAACATGAGTAAGAGGAGGGTAGTGGGGAGTTGAGGTGCAAGAAAGAAGAATGGGGAGCACCAGTAACTTTTGGGAAGTGGGGGAATAAAATATTTTTAATTAAAAAGTTTGTTATTAAAAAAAAAAAGGCCCATTCCTTCATTCCCATTCTCTCCCCCTCCCCACCCCTCTTTCCCCACATGTGCCAAGTGTCCAAAAGACAAAGACATCATCACCAGACAGACAGATCAAGCTGGTCAAAGATAAATGCTCCCTTCCTACCGCTGCACAGAGGTCTGACCTGCACAAACATAGTCATTGTGAATCCTTTAATCGTCCAATTTAAGGCTGGCTTGATGGCCAAACTTTGGACTGAAACGGAGTTCCTTTTTTTAAAATTCATGCACAATGTGTATCAATCTAAATAGCTACTTTTCAAAAAGGTGCAAAAATGAAGGCCATATAAATAAATTATAAATGATTATGAGCCAAATAAATAAGTTATAAATTAATTGAATAACATGTAAGAAATTCTTGTTGAATTTGGATACATCCACTAGTTTCATGACCCCACAAATCTGACATTCAAAAAACGTTGGTTTGAAACTTTAAAAAAAAAAAAAAAAAATTGCACACTCACATCCACAACTGCTTAATCTACACATACTGTATCACTGTTAAAAAACCAAGCTGGTACACTTTTTCCTGAACAAAGCCTCTTTCCTTAAAATGCACGCATATGCAAGTTCTCACTCATACTGGCAGCCTTGATTACAGTCAAACCCAGATAAATTCCAAATTTACAAGAGAAACCTATCCACAGAATTGTTACAATATGACTGACATTTCATACACTTGCACGCACCATTTTTTTCTGTCTCAAGACTACACAGAACTGGAGAGAAAAAAATCAACAGAAACTTAATACTGTGCCTTGATTTTCTGAACACTGACACATTCCCATTTTACACACATCCTGTAAAGGCATTTCATCCAATACAGATTACTTTTTATTTTTTTTTACAGGTGTTTTCATCCACATTTATCTTGCCCTGAAGATTTTGTGGTGCATAATCTTCAAACTCTGGAAACTTCCACGACTTGAAACAAACAGCAGCAAGTCGGAAGCATGAACATCAGCTTTAATTCAGTCATGTCTGAATGTTAGGAACGCAAAGCAAAAATCACAGCGTTTCAGAACTTGGAAGTACAGACATTTCTTTTGTTGTTTTTCAATGTCTTAGAACTGCTGACAAACATACAGTGAAACCAGTTATTTCAATGCCAGATTGTCCTGGTCTCTCTTGCCAATGACATGCTGACTTGGGTTAAAAAAAAACAAACCTGAACAGCTGCTGCAAGACATCAACATGACATCCCACACCAAGCAGACATCTATTTGCAGTCAACTGTGTTCAACAGCGTTGACATTTTCATGGACAACATTGTGTTTTGACATCTTCAACACAAATCATCTCCTGATGTCATTCCACCTGAGCATGACGTGTGTTGTAAGTTCCACAGCAAAAATATGCTACATTATTCAAAGGAACAGTTGTGTGTATTAATGATCATGGTATGGTAGGTGGCTGGTAAGAAATTAACTACTGGAACATAAGAGCATGAAAAAGAATGCTTTAGGAGGATGGGGTGCAGGTTTAAAAGAAACACACAAAGCTAAAAACCAAACTGGAAACTCAAGGGAAAAGGAAAGAAGGGGATTATACAAAAATCATGAAAACTTGACTTTGGGGCTTCTTAGACTGGCAGAGGAAACAGGAAACTCATCAGAATTTATATGGTTTTGAAGTTTTAAAATGGGATGAAAGGGCCAATGAATGTATGTACAATCGAAATATTGCAACAACTGTCTGATCATGCATTTTCACCATATATGTACATCTTTAGTCAGTACCAGACATACCATCGTTTTGTTTTCACTGGCAGTCAATGATTTTTAAATTTTTTTTTTTACAAGCTTCTTTAAACATTCCACTAAAAACATTGTCCAACAAAACTGGTCATCTATTCTTTTCATACCCCTTGTCATATCCCATCCTCTTGTCCTAACACACACACACACACCATTTTTATGCAAGTTTCAGTCAATCAACTGACACGCAAAACAGCTACCGCTTTCATACTATGCCTACCCACAGCACATCCTATGTTCTGTTGATTGGGTTTTACCAGGATCATATGAACAGAAGAATCCCTCATGTTTTTTGAATGCCTGTTTGATCCAATCATGGCATGACCTATCCCATCACAAAGGACATTATTATAAACATGCATACTTAGCATCACAGTCACAGACCAATTACACTGTACAATACTTACACAAATGACCGCAAGCCAAACGGCAAACACACCAGAACTAGAAATAAAAGATTAAAACCAGCTCCTGACCACGAAAGTCATTTGTTTACACATATATTAATGCAGTGTCATTGCAAACTATTACCATGGGATTGCATTCAATCAAGGGATTGCATTCAGTCATTCTCGTCAATCCTGCCCCTATGTGCATAATGTTCTCTGGCAAGACAAAACAAAAATCACAGGACCTCAGTTTCCGGCACCAAGGGAAGAAATCTGGCAGCTTTCCCCCCTCCCTGTCCATGTACAAAGGTTTTATATAAATACATCAATGTGGGGTGCAGCAAAATGGTGCTGGGGCCATGCTACAATGATTATCAAAATAACCAGCAATCCAAGACCATGGAAATGTATCAGAGTGTTCAACAGGTGACCTTTTCAAGGTGAGGTGACCAACCTCCTTAAGCAAGACGTTACACCTGCAAATGTGGACACCAACCATGACTCATTCTTGGAAACTGAGCCAACATGAGGCATCCAGTCATTCAATATATATATATATATGGTCAATTCTAAAATCTTACAGTACATACTTCTAGAGCCACGCCAATTCATGGGATGCCCGCTAAAGAGGTGGCATATGAACAAACCCAAACAAAGCTCACGCACACACATGCACACACACTTTCACCAAGATGAGCTTGTAGTCTTTTTTTTCATCCTTAATATCTGACAATCATGTGCATATCAAGCAGCCCAAGTTCTCCAGCAGAAAACATCTGTGCTCTGACTAACAGTAGTGCTGAACGTTCTGAATGCAGACTGCATGCAAAGATGAGAGTTGCACTGCATTAGAAAGGTAGAAAAGAATAATAATTACTGATTAAAATTCCTGTTCCATCCAAGAACTTTTGTATTTTCCTTGTACTCAAATGTTTTTAGAACATTTTACACTTCCCAATCAATACAGTGACTGAGCAGTTTTCAGAAAAATAAATAACTCAAGTTGCTCTCATGTGAAAAATGTGCCACAAGCCCCAGAAGCATATGTCTCAAGATCGCTGAAACCATCAAGCGTTTATTGCAAAGATTTTTTGCCTTGATAAGAAATAAAGAGGAAATAGTCACAAAGCTGTAATCTCCATGAAGACCTTTCAATGATGAAAATCAAGAGAGAAGTTGGAGACCCCCCATCACTTTTCCCTTGATGGCCACATGATGAAAGGAAAGCGGAGACTTGTGCAAGAAAGAGATGAGCATCATACACTTTTCTATTGCTTTTAAAATAGTCTGGATAATCTGATAGAGAAAAAAAGCAACAGCAGGCCATGCCAAACAGATCTTAGCAAGTGACATGCTTCATGGAGCTAAAGCACTCCTTCTGGTCCCACCAAAAGCCTCCTTTTGTTATATATCTTTATATTTCACCAAAATGGTACTATCCCACAGAGAAGAACTGGCAGCGAAACAACAGCCCTGCTTATTTTCCTTAGATATTACTTGTGGTGGGGCGTTTCACAGCAGCAATGAACTGCTTCCCAACCTCTTTTCTTTATCACCACAGTACAATCCAAAACAGCTGAGCAGCTTTGTAAATCCTTTTTTGCAAACTGGTAATATACCTCCACTTCCCCTTAAATTATCTGCCTTCGTTACAACTGAGCAACATTCCAACCTCTCTCAGCTGAAGTCAGCAGCACAATATCTGAGAATGCAGTGAAAAGAGATGTGCATTTCTTTCCCATTCTGTTGTGCGCTCACCACAGAAGCAGGAACTGCCGCTTTCACCCATCCACTTTCACCACCTGTCCAGTGATATCTCACCTGCTGGTGCAATGTGGTGGTTCACCAAATGTCTTCCAAAATTGGAACAGAAAAAGAAGAGGTATGTCCTTAACGATGCTGATTAAAAAAAAGGCATCCAATATCAACAGTCGAACACTCTCATAGCTTCAGCTCGTTAGCGATTTTGGAAGCGATGTTCTTGAAGCCTATAGAGGTGCCAGAAATACGCTTGAAGCGCACACCATTGAGGGAGAGGCGGGGCAGCTTGCACACCTCCATCTCCCACTGCACCAGGCTGTCTGTGTTCGGGTCCCCATGCACACACAGCAGCAGGAACCTTTCTCGCTGCTCGTAATCACAGTTGTTGGAGTCTAGCACTTTGCGAATCTCTTTCATCATGTCACTGGGGTCCATGGAACTGGTTGTCTTCATGCTCCACGTAAAGCGAAGGGAACGGGGTTTGATCCCATCAGGGTCTCGCTCATTCATTGACCTGAACAACACAAAAGGAAGAGTTAGTGCAGAAAATATGAAGGATAAAAGCAGTGAACAGATTACCCACTACTGTCATCTACATATTCAGGTGAATGCTTAACAATGCAGGCTGAGAAATGAAAGTTCTGAAGCTGAATAGTCTGAGAGTGAGACCTATCTGCAGTCAAGCCTTGGTGTCTTGAGACCCAAAACATATTCCTGCTGTCTCTTAATAATGTCGGCAAAGATGCTTTAAGATATCGCAAAACATGTCACCCAATAAAAGAATCTGTTGCTTGTTAATGCTTCCCAAACATCCATCTTCCAACCATCCATCTCATCAATATCATCTTAAACATTCTATGGGCATATACTTGTCCACACCGAGTACTGGTTTGTGTTTTCATAATTTTGAGGAGTCTTAAAAGGTAACTGTTTTAAAGAGGAGGAAAAGCAACACAAAATTAGAATGACAATATTCGGATCAATTTACATGTGTCAGGATGAGTTATAATTATGATTTTCAAAATGTTATTTACAAATACACAGTTTACTGAATTAGTATAATACATTATTGGTACTAGTGTGGTAATGTACAAAATATTGTTGCTGACAGCAGATATGTCAATTCTTATTCTTTTCTTAAAACAAAGGAACATGCCTACAAAGAAAGAAATTTCAGTTTCTTTTTATCAGATAGAAAGCAAATATTGGTAAATCAACTACAAATATTTTTTTCTACCATTTACTTCATTTAAAAGGAAAAAAAAAAAAGTCAATAGGTTAAATCTTACTCGTGACACAAAAGTTGAACACTGAAAATTTCCTCTCTTATATGTTATAAAAATTGAGGATATTTTTCTGTAAACAGGCCAAATCTTCTCATTCCTTACACACAGTTCTGGAAAAGTCAAACAGCCGGAAGAAAAAATAGTTCAAGAAGTCAACACCATAACATACACAAAGTGCATGCATACACACATATAAAGTAGACTGACTGGAACAAGCACTATGAGAATGTGTAACATGTTCAAATATGTGTACGGGGGTGAACAAACATGTGAAACCGATACAACACAAATGAAATGGCTCCTGACTCCTGCTCTGCTCCATCCAAAAAACACCACCAGCTACTCCAGAACAACCTCATTACATCTGCTACAGCTCAAAGAATCCAAAGTTCTGACAGTGCCAGTGTGATACACTTGACACATAGTGCATAGATACTGCAGACAGGTGCTGGCTACAGGTCACAAGTATACTGGTACTACACTCACTCAACGAAACGATCATGCCACTGAGGAAAGCAAGGGGTAGGGGGGCCACGAGGGAACTGGCAGATCCAGCTTGTGAACCAATGATCAACGGCATGCTCTCAAGGCACAGCATGCATGCTACACAGAACTGACGCCGGACTTTTCTCTGCCACAACTCACAACACCAAATGAGCAAAACTGTGATAAGTTGCTGCCAAATTTCAATGTATTAATGTGCGCATGTACACCCATTTATTCCTGATATTAGATCTTCTTTACCTCCGGCCCAGACAATCAACACTTACCCCTGTCGAATGTTTCTGTTAAAAATAGTCTTTTGAATCAACTGTTTTGGACTTCCCTGGCAAATGTCACAAGAAGAAATAATTTCAACAGAGATGAAAAAGAACTTGAACATTAAATGTTTCTGCTGCCATCCAATGATTTTCAGAAGAATACATGCTTCAAAAGGCATAGTTTGATGATGACCACCTAAAACAAAACACAAAAAACTGAACCTGTAGTTATATATAAAAAAAACAAAAAAAAAAAAACAACCCCAACTAACATGAGATGAAGGGGCTTACGGCTAGCTATAAAGACCCATCTCAACAAACCACCTACCCCCAACCAGCTCCATCCCCTAAAAAAAAAAAAAAAAAAAAAAAAATCCTAATCACGCCGTCCATATCACAATGGTAAAGACAGTGACAGGGACATGTCTGCTGAACAGATCTGATTAAACCTATCTTGTTTCTTACCTTTAAATCAATGCTATTTTTTCAATTAGAAAAAAAGGAATGGGGGACTGGAAGGAGGTACACTGGGAACGAGAGGGTTTAAGGGTGTGGGACATGAAAATGGAGAAGTAGCAGGATTGACAAGGTTCGTAACACAAACCCCATTCCTGTATATTTAATAAATACAGACAGAAGACAACCCATCTGAAACCAGTTAACGAGGGGGGAAAAAAAAAAAAAAAGTAAAAAAGAAAAAAAAGAAAAAGAAAAGAAAATGAGACCAACATAATAAGAACCAGAAGAGAATGAGAAAATTGAAGGGCAAACACCTTATATGGGAAAGCAATGGAGGGGTAGGTTTGGAGAAGGGACACTGAGGGATAGTGGGGAGAGGGCAGAGTTTTTTTTTGTTTTTTTTTTGTTTTTGTTTTTAATGGGATGACGGGGGTGGAGGGGGGAGTCCCAACAAGAGCAGGACCTCAGCAGAACTATGGGGCGGAGACATGGTCAAGGAGAGGGGAGTGGGGATTGGAGTACTCACTGCTGAAGCCTCGGTCGCCCAGGCCCCGAGACAGACAGGTGGGGAGAATACTGTAATCCTGAGTCAGTTCTGAAAATGGGGGTTCTCACATGTCAAAGAGTGTTAGTCTCACTGCTGGTGCAGGCAAACACATTGGGAGGAGAGGGGTTGTGGGGGAGGTGGAGTTAAAAAAAAAAAAAAAAAAAAAAAAAAAAAAAAAAAAATCGCATGCAGTGGGGTGTGGTAGAGAAACAAACACAATATAATCAATAAAATAGTTACATGTATGTCAATGGTACTAAGTCTTGGGGAGGAGGGGCTGATGGAATTACTGTTAATATATATGCATAAAAATGAAAAATTAGAAAAAAAAGTAAAATCCAACCAAACGTTAGTCATGCACATGAAAAAAAATTGTGTACAGACATGTTAGAATCAAAAGATTCCATGGATGATACAAGTATGCACTAAATGTGAAGTTGGTTAGTTTTTGATAATATGTGTTTTGATATCTTACAGAGCCTTCAATTTCATGGAACTTACTCCTGACATTTTTCAAGTGACTCCTTTTATTTTACAGGAAACCAACAAAATGTGTGTGCATGTGTATGTATTTGTGAATGTCTGAGAGAGTGTGTGTTTGGCAATGCACATGCACACACTCCTCTGACCTTGTGTATCTTACTTTTAGATTTCATCAGAACCAGGGAAGAGATAAACATGATCACGCAGAGCCCAAGTGAAGCCAGAACAATTGTGAACAATTCAAGCCCTACAAGATTGTACTTATCCTCAAATCAACAATTCAAGCTCTACAAAATGGTACTAATCCTCAAAATCAACCTTTTCTGCTTTGGTATTTAAAAGCAGATGCATATACCCAAAACATATGCAACTCGCCAACTATCAAACTGCTTAAAATTCAAATAACCATCAATCAAGAACAAACTATCCATTATGAAGAATGAATGTGATAAGAAAGAACAGGAAAGGTGGAAACTAATTTGTGTACATTCTTCCAAGCCCTATACACACATACACTCTCTCTGTGTCACATTTACAGACCAATCAACACACACACACCTCACACATACACACTGAAAGTGGTTTGAGCTGAAAACAATAGGATCACACACATCATCTATGTATAGGTTAGCACTTGCAATAAACAACATTCAGCTTTTAGAAATCATTGTACAGACTGCAGCCAGTCAAATGGTGACAGTTAACAACCAGGGTAACATAGTTATACTGTGACAAAATAAATCAGGTAAACCGTAAAGGGGCATGTTTTTTTTTTCATAAGTGAAATTTCTCTTCACTCATTCTAATCTTAGCTTTTGTTTATCCTGATGTCAGTAGATTAGCAAATCATTCAATCCAAATCAAAGTGTATACATTTTAATTTGCAGGAGTGATAATGAAATCAACTGATCCCCTGACTGTTTTGAGATACAAACAGCTTGATGAATAGATACAACAGCAAACAAACAGATTTCAATTAAAAAACTTGATACATAAACTGATTTTGTTTTCAACTTAAAAGATTTTCTTAAAAGCTATAACTACATATCTGGAATTTGAACTTGTACACTATGAATCACATGATGAAGACACTGCAATTTCACATCAATCATAAAATTGTTAGTAATCAAAACGTGTGAACTTTAAACAACAACAGTATCTTTACAGCTCTCTATGACCCACATACAAACTAAAATACCTACATGAACATGTGCATCAGTCAACAAACACGCCTGCATTTTTGCAGACACTGATAGAAGCTTTGCCAAGAGCTAACTGGTCCAATTTCAGAGTGCATGTTGGTGTGGAATGAAGGCCGAAAATCTCAAAGTATGTTTGCATATATCATCGACCCCAAATTTGTGAGCATGTTGATAAAAGACCAAAATAAACTGGAAGTCCTACCAGGGCTGATGGAATATGACTTCAAGCAACTTAATTTTAAAAACTTCCACATTGACATCACTAGGAACTTGGGGAAAAAAAAGAGAGGTAAAAATGTCCAAGAGGTAAAAATGTCCAGGCGCTCTAGATGAAACCAGACGCTCTGCCATTCCCACACAATTCCTTCATTTGAGAAAGCAGAATCAATAATGAGAAAGCAGAATCAGAAAGCAGAATCAATAATGAGAAAGCAGAATCAATAACCAGAAGGAAGAAACAATACTGCGCAGATTCTATCTACTTTTTAAAATTATTCAAGAAACCATAAATGACAAAAAGTCCAGTCCAATATAGAGTCCAGTCTACAATACAAAAGTAACAGAACTGACAGGAACATACAGATGACTGAATGAAAAGCAGAACATCAGTGACGACTGATAAAGACATGAAAGATTCCAACAAGATGTCAGAAAAACAACAACAGAAAATAGAAAACTAGCAGTGCAGAATTTTATCCAGGAGATGCCATTTTATTTCAGGCAGTAACAAACATACCCCTGAAATAAAAATATATGATTACTGTATATTTTCAGAGGCAAAAACAAAATGCAGTACACTAACTGTTATTTCGTCATAAATCTGTAGTCAACTGACACTTGAAAGGTAACACAATTGTGCTTACAAAGAAAAAGAAAAAAAAAAAAGGAAAGTGGAAACAAGAAAAAGAAACTATCCACCTCACTGATAAACTGAAAAGCAAATGAGTCCAAAGCATGCTAAATTATTTGAAAATGCACAAGCATGACAGAGCTGACTACCTCTCAACTTGAGACAAATGTGTTTTCTTTCATGTGTGTGTACAACTTAAAAATATGCCTTCAAAGAAAAATATAGCAATAGCACGTTGGAGCAAAAAACACTGCACTGTTATCCAGAGATTCTGCTCACTTGCATCTTTCCACTGTTTAGCTAAAGAATCCACAATTGCTGTCACAATATGCCAATGGACATGGATGAGATCATCCTCCGCACACAGGCATGTGCGCACACACTGCACAGTCTCTCATACTGAATGATACAGGTGTAACAAATGTTACATATAATTCAGTGCTGTGAGATTCTCAAATTATTTCAGAATCTACCATTCAAAATATGACAGTCTGATCACCCCACCACTACTGTTGTTGCTCTTATTCATCTTGCCTGCACCACATATAACTATGTTCAAAGTTGGTCACAAAGCTGGCTGCAACAGGAAAAAGATCACCTTTTACAGGCAAAACAAGAGCATGCCAAAATACCTCTCCTCCAGTTGCAGATTACTTCTGAACAGAGATGTAAAGCTTGCAACAAAAAAAACACAGCATGGAAAACATGTCAAAAACAATGTGGGGAGGACAGAAAAAGCACCAGGGAAACTGTTTACTTAAAATCTATGCTTTTTTTTTTAAATGAGAAAGTAAAAGAGAAAACCAGAGCTGGATAAGCAGTCATCAGGAACACACACACTCAGTATGCATGAAAACATATGTACGCTTGTGCTGGAATGGAGAGGAATGCACATGGGATTGAGAGGGATGAAAACCATGAACATATCTGGGAATATGAGCTGGGCATTTCAAACAACCACACAGTAGACTATTCTTCTGATCAATCATACCAAGGAACTGGCAACAAGTCCTCATTCTGGCTTCTGACATCATCAAGTACACAAAATGTTCTCAAATCCAACAACTATGATTCTATCATTTTGTTTTCTGCCTACCAATACATGAAATGCTCTCAAATCCAATAACAACCATTCCTTCTTTTCTGCCCACCACCCCAAACAACCAAAGACAATTTTTAGCAAACAGTATCTCACAAAGTACAACCCCAAACCCCTTTTCTAGTCAGCCATAGCAATACAGTTCAGAAGCTTTAGGAACATCTTGACTGACACAGGATATCCCTGTGTGCTACAATCTGATCCACCTGTGCCCACTTCCCAATGCTTCTATGAGTATGATAATATGGAATGACATGGAAGCTCATCTGTGTTAAGGAGGGACTGGGAGGGAGATTAGAAGCCAACCCATGGGAGGGGTAAGCAGTTTTAGATGATCTCATCACATTCGCAGAAAGTTTAGCTTACAGGATAAATGTGCAGTCATACCATGATGCTATTTTTCTCAATATCCCCTTTACCTGTCAGTGTACACATACATTAACATGATACTGTATGGGATTTTAAAAATCAACGCAAAAAATTAAGCATTATAAGATCTGCATAATGAGATATGTTTGACAGATGATTATGACCTAAACAAGATATACCAGTACCAAAATCTAAACAACGTGAACTATGGTGGAGCAATATCCCTATGTGCTTCAAATAAGGTTTGCTAGGCAATAATGAGTGTTTCAGCTGCCATTTTACAAGCTGACTGAAAAAGAATACCAACTAATTACTGAAAATCTTGTCAATAAGCTGTGTGTGTGCTAACGTTAGTGCATGTACATGACTGCTTGTGTGTTGATGTCTCTTTAAACTTTTCACTCTCAACCATTCCCCCACCCACCACCCACCCCTCTTTACTTCACATAGGACATGTGACACAGCTCTTGGACAAAGAACAGACTTATGACGTTACACCACTCCAGTCTATGCCCCCTCTGCAATGCAGAGACTTCGTGAAGTACTTTTCTACAAGTCATGCTGTGCAGATCCATGCCTCACAAACTCACACTAGTGGTGTGAATAACACTTCTAAAAAGGAGCAAAACATAAGGTGTTCAAAGCAGGCGTGAAGGTGATCTGGACACCCTTATTATCATATAACATAAGAACCTGACAGAAACAAAAACGATGGGGTGTGGGGGGGAAAAAACTTGAACTTTTTTTCTCTTACAACTGTTAACCTTTTTTTTTAAAAAAAGAAGAAAACCCTTTCCATGTGCAGAATATCCATCACTAGTTTCAAAGAAAGGACAGGCCTAAACACTCTGATTCCAGTTCTCCCTGCATTAGGTACCGTTCCTGAAGTTGGGTCAGACCTCTGTGAAGACACGAGCAGCGACACAATGCAAATATGCTACAGTACAACTGACAACATCCACAACACCACCAAAGACACAGGGTTCGCTGAATGACACTGCATTAGTCATCTAATACAGCAGCACAGCAAGATAAGCAAGGATCAAGAACAGGGCATACAACAATGCACAAAACGTACACACAAAAAATTCAAAACTTAATACCTCATTCCAGGACTGAGAGAGAATAGAAAAACATGTCCAAGTATGTATTTATATCAGATGCAGCACAAGTCACAGTCAACCTCCTCAACAAACATCATAAAAATCTTCAAAAAGAAAAGTTTCCCTACTAATTCAGAGAGACAGTACATTTCTTTCAATGTGTGAACCAAAACAACTTTTGCTCTCAAATCTGTTTGGCAACAATGATTGTTTGTTTACCAATATATGCTTACATCTGTCTGAGTGCAATATAATCAGTTTAAATCAATTTCAAACTTGTTTCTATATAAAAACGTAACCTCTGCTGAGAACCAAACATGTCTTTCGCAAGTACAATTTTTTTTAACAAAGTTATTTATGACGCTGACCCAAAGTCATTCTCTCTTGTTCTTGCTTTCTCTGTGTGTGTGTGTGTGTGTGTGTGTGTGTGTGTGTGTGTATGCTTGTGAGAAAGACAGCGACAGAAGACAGTTGAAGAGAAAAAGAGAGAGAGATCTTGCACATTACGAATCTGCACATTATTACACACACACACACACACAAAGAAACTAGCTAGGAAGCAAGATAAGAGAGAAACTGAAGTGCAGGCCAGAATGAGAAAGAGCAGCGAGGTCAACAAGAGACTTCAGAATGAACAAAGAGAGAAAGGTAAACTGACAGACAGAAAGAGGGTGTAGATGAGGGTATTTAAAAACGTAAAACATTTTAAAAGTCAGTGGCTGACGAATCAACAGATGGCTTGTAAGAAATACAGTGTTTTTCTTCAAAATGATAAAAGCTGGAAAAAACAGAATTAAACCGGTTTACTTTTAACACTTTCACTCTCTTGGACCACTCTATATCTTGTATTATGCAAACCACTTTGGATGTTATCAATCTAGAACTGAGACAGGATTTCAGTCGTTATCTTTCAAAAAAGATCTTTCAAAAACTAACACGGGATGTCTGGCCTCTCATCTGAATTTCAGTGACTAGACAGAAACTACAAAATGGAAAACAACCAAAACTTGTCAAGTATAGACATAATACAAGCTGATCCAAGGTTACAGATTTTGCAAAATCGATCTGGGCACACTTAACACCATCCAAATGTTAATTTTCCAAACAAGAACTCATCATCAGTGACCTCATTCTTCCAAACATGCTTCAAAGACAAGAACACACGCATGAAAAAAAGGAAAATGTCAACACACCCATACCCAGTCAAACAAACCCAAACACAGAAAACAACAACAACAAAAAAACAACCAACGAACCAACTTTACAACTGGACTCACCTTCGACTGAATTTCTGAGTGATTCTGTTGAAAAACGAGGGTCGTCCCCCACCAGACCCCACAGTGGATGTGTCCATGGTGTGGGATGGGGCGCCCCCAGGTCCGTTGTAAGGACTCTGAACCTGCCGCCGGGCCTCCTTGGTCCCATGGAATGTGTTGCGGGCCACGGTTCCTCGCTGCAAGTTCTGACCTTTACTGCTTGGTGGAGACACAGCCAGGGACTTTCCAGGTGCGGTCCTGAAAACCAAGGCGTACAGTAACAAAGGTCATGAAAGCCTTGATCAAGGAATTTTGTGTGTTGAAAATTAACACAGATATTTTAACCAGTTCAGTGCCAGAGAATATTGTTAAAAATGCTCTCCTCTTGCAAGGGAATTTTGAGGATTTGGGGGTAATAAATCACAAAAAATTATAGCACAAAAGCTATGGGCGATACATAAGAAAGTAAACGTTTTTTGTGAAGGAAAATGAGTGTAGATTCTGCTTCCGGGCTTTTTTCTCACTTAGGTTGATTGTAGACAACTGTTCAAGCATGCAAAGTCAAGATAATAATTTTTGTGCAACAAAAAAGTCTATTTCCACCTCTACATAATGACATCCATAAAGAAAAGAAAGAAAATACAGCCAGAAATAGCATGCCTATTATCAGATTATACCTGTAGACGAAATTAGAACAGACAGTTTATAAAAACAAATCACAGCTCATGCAGACAAGTAAGTAAATCACTGTCCCAACAATGACAACGGTGAGTAAAGTCAATGTAAAAGGTCAATCACGGTCTCAGAAACTGAGCTGGTTGACAGCTAAGAGCGTTCGCAAGTGAGAGGGTGAAAGTTCTTTGATGACATTCACTCCTTTCAAGTTGCACAAGGGCTGGTTAGTGTCTGCTGTGCATCCGGATTGTCACCACTTCAAACAAGTCAACCATCTGATTCAGAAAAACAACAACAAACAAACAAAAAAAAACAACCCAAAAAACAAACAAACCCAAAAAGCATTAAGAACAAAAAGCATGTGCTTCACATCCAGTGCAGGTTCCACACTGCATTTCGTGAAATTCGTGGAGCATTGGTGGTTGTTGATTTCCTACAGTCTGCACTGAAATAAGAGTACACTCGTCCCCAATAGCCACACCCCCTAAATGAACTCTGGCTGGCATTCGACCTATCGTCTTACATCACTCCTCTCCCTCTCCTCCCTTTCTTCCAACGCTAGCTGCACATATTCTGTCAGTCATAGCCACTTGTTCAAAAACGCTTTTGATTGGACAGACGGACTGAATTACCATCAAATGGGCTGTCAGTTTCATCGCTGTCGTTGTCACTCACCTTCGTTTTCAAACCAATCATCAGACAAGAGAGATCCCTTTCCATCGCAAAAGCCGTCCATTATCACAAGCAGAGCATTCAGAATTGTGTAAATCTGCTTACTGTGACCAACTGCTTTACTGGACAGAGTTTTCAATGCATTTTTTTGCACATGATGCAACCCCCTTTTCCACGCGTGTATCATGTGGCCAGTTAGCAAATTATTATCGTGTAGAAAGGGGTCTTCTACCTGATGTATGTTCATTTAAATAGCATTTTAATAATCCAGACACATTAAACTAACTGTTCAGAGTCTGCTTATGTGAATTGAACCAAATTCCAATGAAGGAAAAATCGGAACATATGCAGGACGCCTTATAGGCACTATGGCAACACTTTTTGTAGGACGTCAGCTGACGCCTTATAGGCACTCTACTGGTTAAGGGACAAAGAAGAAGAAAAAATTTAAAAAGAAAAAAGATCCACAATGCTGTTCTTGACTTATTTCAGGAAAAAAGCATCCTTTACCTAAAACAAAAAAATTTAAGAACAAACTGTTTTGTAAACTGTCGTCTGAAAGTGGCTGCCACTGGCTTTTGGAAACAATTATCTTTCTAAGAAGGAAAACTCAGAAGTAATAAAGGTGTGCATGTCTTACGGCGGCCGAAATTCTGCATCAGTAGAGAGAGGAGGTAGGTCTGTGTCACGAGGGGACTGCGACATGCTGGCTGACTTAGCGTGACCTTTGGGGCGTGCTGCTGAGGCTGATGCTGGTTCTGGGGCACCGCTGGAGGAATTGGGTATGTGACTGGAAAAGACAAGTTCTGAATGACTGCCTGTCCAAACACACACACACACACACAAACAAGCGCACATAAAGGAAACAACATCACTTATTTTACTTACATGGTTGTCACATGTTCACAAATAACACAGTGAAACAGTTCAGATCTTCCAACAAGGAATGGCAAAAAAACCCAAATGTATCAATAAATACATATCAGATTCTAACATACTAACAACTACAAATTTGTAAAAGGCGGTCATTTCAGGGCTGCACTATTCCGAATACAAATGTAGGAGTCCAACACACTATCACTAACAACTGCAAATACAAAGAGGCCATTCCAGGACTGGACTATTCTGAGTTGCACGCACCACACTGTTGACTGTAAAAAAAATACCCCCTAATTCTGTTCTGAGTGGCACCACATCTGTAGACAGCATAAAAATACTCCCTAATTCTGTTCTAAGAGGCACAACATCTTTAGACTGTATAATAAATACCCTCTGATTCTGTTCTGAGTGGTACTACATCTGAAGAATCTGCAAAATAATACACCCTAATTCTGTTCTGAGTAGCACCACACTGTGAAGATTCCACGTGATAAACCTCTCCAAACAGCTCAAATCACCTTCGAATGTCTTGGCCGTTGGTGGGCCTGGACTTGGTTTCAGCAGGAGTTTGGGAGCGATTGTCACCAGGGCTGAAGGTACTCCGCCGAGGGATGCCGGTGCTGTGAGCAACCACAGAATTCTTGGCAGTGGAGGATGTGGAGGAAGCGGAGGTGGTGGGCGCAGCAGCCGGAGCAGAGCCTGGAGGATGAGGAGTTTTCCTCAAGGGCATGGTGGCTCTGGTTCCGGAGTGAGTGATCTGTGAGAAAGGCAGCAAGACTGTCTCACTAGTTTAGAACTACAGTTTGGATTCTGGGACACAAGAAGGGGAGAAAGGGGACAGCAAAAAAAGAAAAAAAAAAGAAAAAAAAAAAAAAGAAAAAAAAGAAGAAAAAAAAAGAAAAAAGAACAACAATAATTACAATACTAATAAAAATAAAAGGGGCAGAAAGCCAACACCAAAAGTGCTGCAAAAGCATACTGGTATTTCATAGTTTCCACAGGCTGTTGTCTCTCCTTGGAAAAAAAACATTTTTACAAGCTTAAAGACTTGCATTGCTATGAGTTTCTGCTTTAGCCTTCAACAAAACAGAAACAGCTTTGTGACACTTTCCACATCACCGTTGCAGCTTATTTACTTGCCATTCTTTTTAAGACACTTTCTCCACAGACTTCCTGAGAAAAACAACAACAACAAAAAAAAAACAAAAAAACACAAAAAAACCCAACCAATGCCGCTCCCACCACCACTTTCAACAAGCTAAAATTAAATGAGGATAAAAGTGAAATCATAATTATCACCCCACAAAGACTTTGCCACTCAGTCTCTTTTCCTTCCTAAGTCTCCCTCTTTGGCACTGACAGTCCTCTTTCCTCTTCCGTCCACAATCTTGGTGTCGAACTTGACCAGTCTCTTTCCTATTAGCAGCATGTTGCAAATATGTGCAAACTGTGTTACTTTGAAATTCACAGAATTGCATCCATTCGTCATTCGTTGACTGAAGATGCAACCAAAACTTTCCCTCTGTGTCTCTGTGCTGTCCCGCCTGGATTATCTTGATTCCCTACTTGCTGGTCCACCCAGCTACCTCTTTGCTAGGCTTCAGAAAGCCCAGAACCATGCTGCGCATCTAGTCTTTCATTCCTCTAAATCTGATCATGTCTCTCCTCTCCTTCATACTTAAACCTGGATCCCAGTACAAAAAAGAATCATTTACAAAGTTGTTTCTCTTCGTTTCAAGTCCATTGAGGCTTCTGGTCCACAGTATCTTTCTGATCTCATTCATCCTTACATATCCTCTTGCCAACTCTGCTATTCTTCTGACACCTGCATGCTTAGGATCCCCCCTGCTGGAACCAAAAAGTATGGCCAACGCAGTTTTTCATGCCATGCCCCCTTTCTTTGGAATCAACTTCCTCAGCCACTCTGTCACTCAAATTCCCTGCAGTCTTTCAAATCCAGTCTGAAAACCCAAATTTTCCCCTCCTGTCTAATTCCCAACAGCTCATCCCATTCCAGTATGAACTAAAATGACTATTTGTGAGTGTGTGAGTTTTGATAGTTTCAGAATTTGTTGGTTGTATTTTTGATTGTGCACTACTTAATATTATGTGCTATGACTTGTGAGTATGCATGCACCTGTGCTTGTATGTACTGTGGGGTGCGTGTGTGTGTGTGTGTGGTGATGAATTTAAAAAAAAAAAAAATGTTTGGTATCTTGGGTTCAGTTCTTCCTTTTTGATATTTTACATATGTGTTCTATTTGTAAACGCTTAGGGCTTATTTTCAAGATTAGGCGTAAATGATAATAATAATAATAACCTTGATGACTGCTAAAGCTGTTAAGTATCACAATTAATCTAAAACACTTGTGCAGGAAAAGACAAAATCAGTTCAAACTCTGTTCCCAGGTTTAGTTGAATATGACAGGATTGACAGTCCAGCACTTCAGGTGGAGGATGTCTCTGAATGTAACCATACCAAACAATCAACAACAATAAAATTGTTTGGTTTGTGTGTGTCCGCTTGTGCGTGCAAGAAAGGGCAAAGAGAGATGAGTTCAAAATTTTGAAATATACTGAAAACACTGATAGTGGTTGGGGTATGGGGTGTGGAGAGAGGATCTGTAATGGTATATAATAATTCATCTAAACTAAAAGAGAGAAAGAGTGTGTGTTTTGTTTTCCATGCAACTGTGTGCTTGCGTGTGCGTGTGCATGCGTGTGGTGTGGTGTGTGTGTGTGGGTGTGGTGTGGTGTGGTGTGGTGTGGTGTGGTGTGGTGTGTGTGTGTGTGTAATAATAATAATAATAATGATAGTATTTATATAACGCTGAATCTTGTGCAGAGACAAATCAAAGCGCTTTCACACCAGTCATTCACACGCATACATAACTCTAAAATTGAAGAAACTGAAGACAAAAAAGGTAGGGGAGGGAGGCTATCTTGTGAAGAGGTGGATTTTAAGGCCAGACTTGAAAGGGCTGAGTGCAGAGACCTGATGAAGTGAAAAAGGAAGTTCATTCCAAATACAAGGTCCAGAGACAGAGAAAGAACGGTGTCCAATAGTGGAGTGTTTGAATCTGGGTATGCATAAACAGCGTGGATCCGAAGCTGATCCTAACGAGCGAGATGGAGTGTAGAGGTGAAGGCAGCCACAAAGATAGGAAGGGGCAGATTCATGAATACATTTATAACATAGAGTGCTGATCTTATACTTTATTCTGTGTGGTGTGGTGTGGTGTGGTGTGGTGTGGTGTGGTGTTGTGTGTGTGTGTGTGTGTGTGTGTGTGTGTGTGGTGTGGTGTGGTGTGGTGTGGTGTGGTGTGGTGTGTGTGCGTGTGGTGTGGTGTGGTGTGTGTGTGTGGATGAGTGGGTGTGGGGTGTGTGTGTGGGTGTTGGGTGTGTGGTTGTGTGTGTGCGGGTGTGTATGTGTGTGTGTGGGTGTGCGTGCATGTCCCTTTCTTTCTTATAACTCATGACTATGCATACAGTCCCATTCTTTCAACTCATGAATATGCAAACATATGCACACATGCACACACACACTGTTACAGGAAAGGTGGAATGCCAGATTAGGAGTGAAGCAGCCATGCGAAACGAAAAGAATGGCGATAAAAACACATATATGGACTTCCAAATCAGAGACAAACGGCACACTTGTTTGAACAAAATCTAACACTTCATGCACGTTGATTAATCTTTGGTGAGCCAGAAATAGATCCCACATCTAAACAATTTATACTATCTGCATAGACGTCTAATGCTTCAAACATTTTTGTTGCGTGCATGTGTGTGTGTGTGTGTGTGTGTGTGTGTGTGCGCCGTGCGCGCCTGCTGTTTGTTTTTCACAGAGGTCTCAACATGTGCCATGGACGGATCATCTGTTATGATGGGCATTTTGACAACTGTTGACTTACTTCCATCAACTGCCATAGTTAGGAGATGTGTCTAAATTAGGCTCTCCAACAAGTCACCCTCTAGCTCTACTCAAAGCCTCTTTACTACAGGGTCTATAAACGGAGGATATGGACTGGAGAGTGTACTTAAGATTCAGATCCATGATTGCAATGTAAAGAATAGTATGGCATTAAGTGGTGTTTTCAAATGGGCTCTCTCAAGCATACGAAATACGATCGACTCACGTATCTGACCAACAGAAAACGAACCTATCACACATACATATACCCCTTGGTTTTCTCAATGGATTTACACATCTGAAGATCGACCCTTACGAGTTCTCAGGTTTAATGATTTCCGTAAATTTACGGAAAAATCTCATCTCCTGCTAAACACACTCAAAAATAAATAATTAAAACAGAGACATATAGAAATAAACAAATTATTTTTTTTTCCAAAGAAATGGGGGTCAGGGAGTTATGGAAAGGAATGTGGTGGATTTCTATTACCTTAGGTCTAATAATAAATCTTATCAAGCCTGAAACAAAACATGCTGTTTAAAAAAAAGAAAGTGTCACAAATCAAAATCCCATGCAATACCTGTGCAGTTTACACACAACTGTGCACGCATGCGACTGTGCAAAACAGCAAGCAAAATTGTGCAGGTCTCATTCATTTCTGATCGGTTGAAGGACCAAAAGGCTAAAACATTTCTAATGTTTGTAAAATTCCAAATAACATGCATTTATAAATCTATCAAAAACTGTCAGCAAATATGTCACCAGTCAGAAGCAGATCACCTTCAGTTTTCAAGTGGAAAGACTGTCATACTAGCAAACCAGGCTTTTCAAAACTATTAACCACTTTCTGGACATTCCACTTGATCCTCACTTTCAGTCTGGCTCTTCAATGACAAGATCACAGCATCCCTTTTCGTAACTCATTTGAACATTAATGACTTTGTCTAGGAATCACAAGATACATGATACCACCCCACACACAAACAAAAACTTCGAGTATTTATCTGTGTAAACTTTATTTTATCATTATTGACATTTACAAAGAGACTAATCCTGTCAGAATCACTTTTTCATATACAATTCTTTCGCTGCTAAATTTGTTTTCACTGCTACATTCCCATTTGGAAATCTATACTGGCCTCAGTAGCAAAGGCGCCTTCTCTGGCATTCTTCAAGACAACAGCAGAGCAAACTCTCCATGTCTCTGTGTAACTTTCAGGGTTGGATCTGAACAAATGTAGGGGTAAGTGATGGGCCGAGGATGCGCCCCAAGGACTACTACATCAGCAAACTGGCCAGGTATTGAAACATGTGCTTTGAAATACTGGCACATCTATCTCTCTCCCCACTGCATATCTCTTTCAGATGGAGAGAAAGGGAGCAAGCAACATACTCAAATTTAGTCCTTCAGTAACTGTAAGTGAATGTTACAACAAAATGACACCGCCAAAACCTGGCAGATCAAAACAGAACACTGGAAACTTAACACAATAACAAACTGTCATGTGAATAATAAAAACAAAATTCATATCCAAGTCAACGAACAAAAAATCCCAGTGGAAAGTATGAAAGCCAAGATGTTAAAAGGTGTAGTGACAATTCCCCAAACAGCATACCCCAAGCTACAAATTCTGAATACAATCTTACATACATATAATATTAGAACCTGAATTATGCTGTGAACAATCTGCTCTCCTTACCAGTTAACATTCCTTTGTTTCTTTACCTTTGCTTCAACAGAACTCTTAGGAGTGGCAGTCTTGGGTCGCCCCGTTGAAGTGGTTGTACCAGAATTTTCTTTAGATGATGCAGATGGCGAATGATTCAAAGGCTTTCGAGTAGATATCTAATGCAGAAAGTTGTCAAAATTATTGCTCTTAACTTCGGAGTGTCAAACATGAAAATTTATCTGATAATGTTTCACACAACTAACTTTTTATAACTAATTTTCAAAAAATCATCATGACAAATATCCAACAGACATGTGGTTAATATGCCGTTTCTCTGTGTAATTACAAATATCCAAAATACACAATGCTGATGTTTTTTTTCTCTCCATATTTTCAAACTGTGTTACTCGGAGGCATTAAGGTTAAAGTACACCCCACTCTTGTCCAATGATGAATACTCAATAATTTCATGAGAAATAGTTTATGATGCCAGTCGACAGGTGACCTATGACATAATTTTTGTTACTAATATCAAGTTTACATGTCAGGCATGAGATTGGGAAATTGTGATAGAGTCTGAAAGGTGTGGGTCTGGGGCTGAAGCCCCCTGAAGCTGAAGGTTCTTCTCAATTCAAACCATGAAATCTGCACTTGCGGGCCACCAATGCTGCTGAGATATTCCAACCCACAGAAGACAAAAAATCAGTCCAATTCTTCTTAACCCGGAGAGCGCGATGAGCCACGATCGTGGCTTTCCCGGTAAAGTGCGATGGGCCACGATTGTGGCTCTGTTTACATAAGGTCCGACATCGTACGACTGTACTCGGCAGCCTTCATAAAATAGCCTCGTTCTGGTGTTACTGCCGCCCTGCTTGTGTTTGCACAAACTTTGACCGAGTTTATAAGTCCAGATCTTCGTATTTTTTGTAAACAATGAGTGACACTGAAAATGACAAAGCTCAGGAAATGAGTGACCTTGTCACTAGTGATGATTCGTTTGCTGACAGGATTCTGATGAAAACGGCTTTGTTATTTTGACACTTGGGCATGCTGGCTTGCTTGTTGTTCATTCAGTTTTGTGTCTCCAGCCACAAAAACTGGGGGGTGGGTGATGGGGGTGGGGAGGGGTGGTAAAGTGGGTTAGGCATGGGTCTATTGCGATTTCTTGACCAAATCAAGCTAGAAAACTGGAAATTATTTTGATTTAAAGCATTCTTGCTGCTTTTGAAAGCAACATGAGCTAAAAGAAAACATTTATTTTTTTGTTTGCCTGTGATTGCATAAAGTATTGTAGATGTGCGCGTGCGTGGCGTCGGTGGGTGTGTCTCAAACAAATAATACAATGCTTATAATTTCATTGTTTCAGTTATATTCATACCATGATTCTGCAGCCAGAACATTTTCTGCACAGTTTAATGCCAATTTTGAGATTTTGACTCTGTAAAAGATGTGAAAATACCTATAAACATTGTGGTTGACATTTTTGGAAAACAAGTGTGCAAAATTTGTTGTTTATATCCTCTGGAATATCTCCAACTACTTATAAGGTGCAGCCTTTTTCTTACTTTTATCTGATTCTTCATTCACTCTACTTTCCAAAAATGTATAGGTTTACCTATTTATTCTTACTGATAAGCATACAAATGCCCCAAATCAGAGCACAGGTAGCGGAGGCAAACTATCCCTTTGTTTCAAGCATGATTTCTGTATGTATGTTTTATTATATCCAGCACTTTGAGGGTTAAACTGAAGTGTTTTTGCCTCCAAACCTGTAAAGTCAGCCTTGGGGGCATGATTTTAAAAATCGTGTCTCGTGTGTGTGTGTGTGTGTGTGTGTGTGGTTTCAATGCAACTCTCTGTGTATATGTGAGAAAGAGAGACAGACAGACAGACAAAGAGATTGAGAACAGGGGTCGGGCTGGACATGGGAGGAAAGAGTTAAAGTTCATGTATGTGCACTGCTTTAAATACAATTCTCTGTGTGTTAAACTCTTTGTGTGAGCGTGTGTGTGTGTGTGTGTGTGTGTGTGTGTGTGTGTGTTTTCAAGGAAAATGTTATTAGCACACAAGTTTGCACTATATCATCAATATAACTGACCACCTGGTCTCTTCAACTGTAGTCTCTGTTCCATTCCACTGATATGCATGTGTGCTGGTTGAGGAAAGAAAGGGGGAAGGGGAATGGAGGGAGGAGGGGGTGGGTCTGTGACTGGTTATATCACTTTCAAGCAGTCAAGGATTCTCAGCTGGAGCTAGTGGTCAGTGCCTTGGCTCAGTGCCAAAATTGCCACAGTCATTGACAGTGGTTTAATCCCCCCCAGTCCCCCCTCGTCCCCCCCTTCCCTCAGCACTGGCAGGAAACTCAAGAGAGAGAGGGGGGTGGGGGGGTACCTCAGCGAATCATGACAAGTCACTGGATCCCCTCTCAACGGGTCAACAAACGACGCTTTCGAAAGAGCATTCCTTTTTGTTTTGACAGATCATCTGTAAATGATATAGAACGGCCCATCGGCTTTTTCTTTCTTTCTTTTTTCTTCTAGAAAACGGACACTCTGTATTTAATGCAAATGTGAAAACAGATTACCGTGCCTAGAGTGAAGAGTTGCACCCATACAATCTGACACCAATCGCACTTGGCCTTGCCCGCGGTGTCAATTTTGTGAATGGCATCGCCTACCCGGAAAGTTATTTTTTTATTCTTCACTTCTGTTTTCACAATCTCATCTTGCCAGACCCAGTTCCACATATTATTCAGTCCTTTATCGATCTCTGCTGCAAAAATCCTCTGATCCTTTGTGAGTTTTCTCGTTTTGTCAGTGACTGAAGACAATCGACGAAATCAGTTATCTTTGCAGGTCGTGAAGCCCGCAAGCGAATTTTGTAATCCCGACCGAATATAGATAAGCTGAATGATGACAAAGGAGCAACGGAACACTTATTCTCAATTGGTTTGCTTATCCAAACATAGGGTATTTTAGCAAATGCTGTGGGTCTGTCTTGTTGATCGGTTAGACAACGTTCGTGCAACCTTTGTGGGTCGGAAAAAAACCTCACCCACCCTCCACCCCGCCGATTTTCTCAACAGATTTACGCAAATCTCAAAAATGCCCTCTGGAGCCAATTTTCGGTTGGAAATCCGACTTTAGTCGGAAAAATCTCATGCCTGCATGTCCACTGTTACAATGACACCAATAGCAATATTTGCTGAAATGATTGAGAACAATATATCAGTAACATCCCTGTCTGAAATAATTTGCTTTCCAAACGGTAATGGTGATGAAAAAAAAACAACAAAAATTGGTGGTGTACTGTGATGATTGAAAAAAGCCATTAAGAATGAAAATTTAACCTATAGGAACTATAAAATCGGTGATTTAAATATTGATGGATCCAAGACCTGTCTCAATTCTACCAAGCTCTATTGCGAATTTTCAAAACATTAATTACATGTGACTCATTGTTAGTAATGAATCCCCCCCCCCCCCCACACCCCTAAAAAAAACAACTGAAGTTGGGTTAAAGTCAAAAGTGCGCTCAGCGAATGGAAGGTTGTGGAGCACAGAAACTTGAGAGTGCACACACAGGGAAAAGAAAAGATGGGTATGTGTTTCAGAATGAGGACAATGTTTACTTTTAACAATTTTTTTTTCATTATCAGCATTTCCATAAACGAATTAGGAAATTTTCTATCTAAAATTACGTTTAAATAATATACTTACCGTGACCCAACTAGTGCAGACTCTTTTTCCGGCAGGAATGTCAGACCCCTGCCGGAGTCTGCACTAGTTGGGTCACGGTTAAGTATGTGTAATTAAAATATGATTTTCAGAAACGCTATGGGAAACCAACATTGTCTCCAACCGACAACAATAACACCAGTTGTCAGGAGGAATCCTCACATGGTGAATACTACCTTTTCGATAAACATATCATTTTAAATCCAGTGAAAAGAAGACAATCCAATTAACTTAAAAACAGGTACAAAAAAACCCAAAAGAAACCAAATCGAACTATTGTCATGAAAGTAAAACAATAACACAAAATGTACATTATCTTAAAAAACTATATTTACAGCATTCTGAATCACTAAATATGAGGGTTAAGATTGACCAAAAACAATGTGAGACAAATGATGATCATTCAGTACAAAGATAAAACCAGACACTGGCTTGAATATCTATGTCTACAGTTGATGTGAGGGTGGTAAGCTTTGATACAACAAAGATTTGTAGGAATTATCAAGAGGGGGGGAAAAAAAAAGAAAAGAAACCCAACAACAAAATTACCACTAAAACTGAAGAAAACAAGTGCAACCAAACATGCTAAGTCAACCCCGCAGCCCCTCCCCCCAACTCCCAAGAATGCTGCTGCGACCAGCATCAGCCCTCAACAGTGAGGCCCAGCCTTCCTACCTTTGGTGAGTCTATGGATCCTTTGGAAGGGGTCTTGGGCCGGCTACTGGAGGACATTGAGTCTTTACTGCTGGAGGTGGAGTGGTTCATGCTTGTCCGCCCTGACTGGGTCTAATTAAGAGAGACACATGCTGTTGCAGCCAGGTCACATGCAGGAAGAACAACGCCACTTCTACTAGGCAATCTAATCAGGTCCAAAAGCATCACAAAGCAGGCATGAGAGAAACGCTGGCTTCTTCAGACTGGGTGACTGCTTTTACACTGATAGTTCTATGTGAGTCATACTACTTCACAGTCATGCTGTAAGTGGGTAGCTGTTTTACTGTTCATTTGAAGTAAGTAATTATGCTGGTGTCAAACTGTTATGGGTATGGTTTTTATCTTGGGAAGTTTTCATTCAAGTTGGCAGACAGCCAGTGTTGGCACATGGACATGCATGCACGTCAGAGTGTGAATGTGTGTGCACATGCATGCTCATAAGCATAACTTTGTATTAATGAAATTATCATGTGCATGTTTTCATTTACAAGTTTGCATGAAAAGTGTGAGCATTTATGATCAAAGCAATTCAATGTGCATGCCATACCTTTCATATATGCACATATATGTTTGCATTAAAGTGTGTGTGTGTGTGTGTGTGTGTGTGTGTGTGTGTGTGTGTGTGTGTGTGTAAAGCCATTCAAAATGCATGCCAGACAATTTATTTCTATCTATTTACACAGCACTATGAAAGTAACTCATTCCTATCTATCCATCAATATTACAAAATATATCTCACAAAAACTGACGACATTCCAAGCCATCATAATCTCTCTCATCTCATGCCTCTTTGTACTGAATCACTGACCTTTTCACATCACAAAATCAGTCCCAACTAAACTTTTCTACAACTATGCTCACTAACAGTCTGCAAAAAAATACCTTATTTGAAGTAATGTCATCAAAACTTGAAAATAAACACCACTAAGTGCAATCTATCAAGCATCTTACAAAGAATACTACTGCTTTAGTCTACTGGATTAAATAGCAAATCTATTCCAATGTAAAGCAGAAAGAGCTATTACCAATGCTAAGAATAAAAGCATGAAAATACCAAGATGTACATACAAAATGACTATAAAGAAAATTCAGTAATGAAGATGATGACATTGAATATAAAAATAACTGAATAAAATTTCAAGCAACAGCAGTTAAATTTGAACTCCTAAGAAATATCTTTCCGTTTAATCTTTACCTTCATATATGTAAAGAAAAAACGAGGGAAGAAATGGGTGTTCTGAGGTTAAATCTATTCACTCCCTCCCCCTGTGCTAGAACCTAAACTTGACAGAATACATACGCACACACCCGCTTCAAACCATGGTCAACATGTCAGCCTATCAGGAGCTTGAACAGAATGTATTCCAAATATACCATTATCCAAACAAGCAGCATGGACTGTATACATGTCACACGTCTTCACCCTCTCCATCACTTAAATCAGGAGTGTATGTTCTCCGAACACTGTCCTTTGATGAAGTCCAAACACCTTTACAATACTGTGCATACAAAACATACATCTGCTACTTTTAATTCTCTTCGTGACTGAAATCAAATGGGTATGCTATCCAAGCAGTAAAGTCTGACCAAGTCCAAACATCTACACAATTCTGTGCAAACCCAAAATATACATTCGCCACTTTTAAAATGCTACGCTCTCCAAATAATGAAATTTGATCTAGCCAAAACACCTACCACAATTCTGTCATACAGAGGTCAAACCCAAAACACACATCTGCCCGCAAAGAACGTGGGTACCCCATCAATACAGCACCACGACAAAATGAAGTGAGAGCGAGATGGGGGGATGTGTAAGCCAAAAGAAGAAATTTCCTACCTTGGGAGACTCAACGGACACGGAACCACCAGAAGAGGTTTTGGCCATCCTGGCCGTCAGTGCACTCTCCTTGGTGGTGGTGGTGTCGATGGTGTTCTGTCTCCGTGTGGAACCCTGAACTGAGGTCGGTGGTGCTCCTGTGCCGCTACCCGAACCTACAGCCAAACAGTATGGAGGAAAAAAAAGAAAAAGAAAAGAAAAACAGTGAAAGAAAAAGGCAGACAATTTGTCAGAATCACTACTGTTGCTTAAGTGCATCATGAGTGAATGAGAGTTTTACACACAAGCACAAGCCACAAGAAGCATGCCTGCCACATGCGAGTAATTAGTCATTCTTTTTTCCCCTTGTTTTTTAAAACAAGTGTAATTTACAATTGCCCATACACTGCATACGTAACCCAAATCCCTTCCTCCACATTTACTCACATGTCTACAATAATTATCTCTCCACCACCCCATTCTCTCGTCAAACAATGAATGTGCACTTATATTTGACAGCATAAGTGCATAGACGAAACACAGGTACTCTCTCAAACTTAAATGGACTAAGTATATATAAGCCTTCAATGAAACACCGGTACACTCTTAAAACTTTACATGAACTTAAGTATACACAAGAATTTTAGTAACCACAACTCTTTCTCCTCTCTCATACACATGCAAATAAAGTAATTCTCACAGTCACATCATGAAGAATAATTGGATTATAACTTGTGTGGGTTCTCATATTAATATATCTTCTCTCCTCCATCAACCCTGCTCTTTTTCTCTCTTTTACACACGCACACACACACTCTGATCACATGAACAGTATCCTCCAATCTCCTCAACGATTGCACCTAATTTTCATTGACTTGAGCTCTAACATGCATTACTGGACAAAACAGAAGTCTCTATTAAGTTCATTCATGAATCATAGCCCACTTAAATCCAAACAAGGGGACTCTGTATTATCACACACTGGCTCACTAGTTATCCTCTGACATGGTACACTACATGATGCCAAACTTAATTTCTATCTTTCAACAAACACACACACACACTCTCTCTCTCACCCATACACATATATGAAGCATGCACCAACTAACAAAGTAATTTGAGTGTATGGGTGAGGATTAACAGACGATAAATGAATACATGAAGCATGCAATGACAATGTCTTTAACCCCTTCACCACTGGATAGGCAACCATAGTTGTCCTTGTGTATGTATCACTGGAAGTGACCTGACAAATTAACAAATAAAAATCAAAGCTGTCAGAGACAACCTGAGTAATTCATCATACAGTTCTTCATTTCTAATGGAAACAAATATTATCATGAGGCAAATTCACCCTTTGTTTACATGTGAAAATTCAATTTTCCATCAACAATACCATCAGAATTTGTTACACAATTATCAATACTTGTCATGGACACAGAATACATAAAATGCAGGCTCAAAAAGAAATATTATAATTGATCTTAGAAGTTGTTGAATTTTTCTTTAAAAGACCACTGATTTTTTCACAAGACACAAAGTCTGTGTTTACACTGTCTGTCTAGCCTGTATAAAAGGCAACTGTAGGCAAAAAGAAAAATAGCGTTTGATCGGGGAATGTGGCAAGACAAAAGCTCATTTTCTTCTTATTTATATTCATAATGCTTCACAAGATCAAATAACTTAGTTGCCAACTGAGGCCAACTCTATTGACTGGATAAGCAGCAGACTGTGTTTCTGACTGGACAGGGAACGCCTATGGTGAAAGGGTTAGCAATATCAATAGCGCCTTTAACATAAAAACTCATTCCTTAATCATGCCATGACCAGCGTCTCTTTCCTCAGCATTTCACTGATTTGTTAATCTTCAAAATTACTGCTCTACAGAGTCCAATAAACATTTGTAAATGATGCTAGAAGACTGAAAGAAGAGGTACATGAGAAGAAATATGGAAAGGTATGATGAATGGTACAGAGCATGGTGAAAGAATAAGCATTTCTTAGCTGAAATGATTCATTCACAGAAAAAAATATAACGAAATGAATAGCAAAGGAAAGGAAAAAGGATACTTGGTCAGCAGTAAATTCATTTCCAACCCTTTCTCAATCTGTATCTTTCTTTGTCATGAGAAATTACAAGATCATAACAAGATCATATTATATCAGTATTCATGTGACAAGATTTTAATACAAACTACACTGGTGAAAATAATCACAGGATATAGTGGCATAAAACAGAACATTCTGATAGACTTGAGTAGGCAACAACATACATTAACTTTGAAACTATGTCTGTTCCCAAAATATCCAAAGGTTAATGTGCTTTGCAGTGATGGTCTTTGGCAACATTGGTTGCTTGAAATTTATACATCATAGCCATTCTGTGTGTTGGCTAAAAGAAGTTCTTGCTCAGTGAAATTCATCTTGGATAGTCTCAGAAACCATCCTTTTTTTTTTCTTTTTTTTTTTTTGATAGGGGGATCAGTCAATACCCATTTTATCTGAATAAAAATATTAATCTTAAAAAATATTTGAAGAAAAAGAGAAAAGAAGGAAATAAAACAAAGAGGAAAAAAGGAAAGAATACTGAGAGAGAAAAATAAAACCACATACGAAAAGAAAATAGAAAACAAAACTAAAACAAAACTGTTTCCAGTTGCCAAACCTTGAATAAAAGGAAAAAAAAGTTTGGGTCTTTCTCTCTCTTTAGATTCTTTCAATCCATTCAGCTTGCAGAAATCACGGGTTACTTCTCGACGAGTTACTGCGTCAAACGCAAGCGGCATGCTGACTCTGACACCCAATCCAGCTATACAAACTGGCAAGACAAAAATATAGCAAGCAAGAACAGTGATTCCCATCACTCAAACACCAACGTTTATTACTACCGTTGTTTTCTCCCCCATGACTGTAGCGGCGGTGTTTCTGTGAGCCTGAGCTACCTGTGGCAGACTGGGAGCGGGTGACTTTGTTGGGCGACTGCCCCGCTGCGTTGTTCTCGCTGTGGGGCCGTTGGCTGGAGGGCATGCGAATCTGCTGTAATGACAAGTTGCTACCCGTCCGGTCACTGCCTTCCAACTGTAGAAAAGAGTAATAAACAAATAAGAGGGTTAGCAGGATGATGCTGAACTTAAGTTTCTGTCTTTCATTCCTTTGATCCAGAGCACTGCATATGTGAATGTCTGGTGTGAAAGCGCTCTGCTTTGTCACCACACAAGATTCAACTCTGTAAAAATTCATGTTTTATTATTATTTTTGGTATTATTATCATTATTAAATAACTAGAATCAGCAGTCAAAGTTCATGTAACTTCTCAAAATGAAATGACATCAAAACAGATTAAGGTACATGTGTTTATAGTTTTACAACTTCTGACAGGATATAACTGATGTTCAAGGATTGACTTACGTGGTCACCAATAGCGCTGTTAAGTGGAAATACCCAACGTTGCTTATCCCCAATACACAATCACATACAAATTACAAGCTCGTTCTGTCACTCGCTGCAACAGCAGTCCACAGCGAGTTATCACTGTTAGACTGCCTGCCACAAGGATACTGTACCAAAGATGACCCTGCACTGTTGCTGAGCCATTTTTCTAATATGTAATAGTGTCTGTTTCAAAACATGCAGAACATTAACTATTAAGCCCTCTATTGACAGCAAGTGCTCAAATGCAATGCCTGAGTGTCTCCCTGGAGTGGGCAGGGTACTCAAGAATGAGGTCAAGTGAGAACAGGACATCAAATTGAAAAGATGCATTCCCTTGCGATGGTGGGCATGGATGAGTATGAAAAAGCAACTGCTATAAAGTTTCATTCAGATTCAGAACTGTGTAACAAGGCTGTACTCTGTACTGCATTTCACATTATACCCAGGTGGCAAGTCCTTGGGGTAGACACATGCAGTGTTGGCCAGGGAATCTTAACATTAAAAAAAAAAAGCAAAAAAAAGCATCTATGTAGTGGATGGATGATGTTCAACCATGGGGTCTGAGTCCTTTCATTTGAACCCACAGTACACAAACTCCTCGGGGCAGGATCTGTAAAATCCCAGTATGACAATCTTAAATGACGTTCAAACCCACAACTTCCGAACTGCCAAAGTCTAACCACTTGGCTACCATGACTGATATGCCTGGACTCACCCATCAATCTCCCCAACGCTGAAGCGAGTGGTAAAAAGAAGCCAAAAGCTTCACTGACCTGGTTTGGGTGACCGAGAAGCAGTCAGTCCCTAGAGGGAGGTGCCAGAGACCCTGGACCCCATGTAAGGGGACCCCAAGGAAAAGGGTCCCTGAGGGAGGGTTTGGGGGGGGTGTGCAGGTGACTATGGAGACTGCCCTGACCAGAGAGTGTGTGTTCACAGCCAAACGCTTTGGTGGGCAGCGCCCAGTAAGAGGTACGTTGCAGAGTTCAGAAGGGAGAGGATGAAGGGTTCTACCCAGGCCTTGTAGCAGCCAAGCACGAGTACGATGAAAAGAAAAGAGGATAGAACTTTTAGACAGGGAAGGGGGGGGGAGGCGTCAAAGGAAGAGAGATAGAGAGGAGGAAGGAAGGGAGAGAGGAAGGGGTTAAGAGTCTCAGAGAAAGAGACGGAGGTAGAGATTGTAACTGCAGTGGGTTGGTTGAGACTGACAGCAGAGAGAGAGAGAGAGAGAGAGAGAGAGAGAGAGAGAGAGAGAGAGAGGGGGTTCGAGAAAATGGCAAAAAAAAAGAAGAGAGAAATTCCTAAGGATTAAGGCAGAAAGGGGAGGGAGAGAGGTGCTGTGTTAAAGCATGGCATTACTGCTGGAGTTACACACTGCCTGAAAACACTCACTGCCTCTTCCCCACTCTGCCTGTCCCCGCTGTGGGCTGTGGACACTGAACCTCCATCTTCCTTACCTTCTACCAGCTCTGTGTGGGTGACCATGAACGAAAGAGTTGGAGGAAGAAGCTGGGAGGAGAGGGGTGGGGGGGGAAGGAGGACCGTTTCACTGCTGTGGTGGCTTTTTCTTAAAGTTATACTAAAAAACAACAACAACAAAAAAAAACAGTTGGAGAAAGGATACACATACCATAAATGATACTGCTCCTCTTGCACGAGACTAGGGTATTTTTTCAGAGAGAGAGAGAGGGAGAGAAATAGAAAGATACACAGAGACAAAAACGGAAAAAGAGAGATAGTGTGCTGGAGATTTTCCTTCAGTTCGGACAGGAAGACCCATACACACATACAGGCACATACACACACATCCAAGCAAATCTTGAAATGAACACATGCTAAAAAGTAAACAAAGAAAAAGAGAAATACAAGGAAAAAAACAAACACCTAAAAATACAGATTAACAAAAATCAGGTACACCAATTAGAACTAAAAACTACAATCCATGTCCATGTCCAAAAGATCTGTCCAAACAAAATTAAACTGCATTTTATTAAAATCCTCTGAACACACGCACCCACATGCAGACACACACACACACACACAAATAAACAAACTGGAATTACACTGGAAAAAGAAGGGACATTATCATCATCAAACAACTCACTTCAGTTGTTCTCCTCCCCAGTAACAGGTAGGTGGCATGGATGTCGTCATATTTTTGAAGACGTAGAGAATCCTCAATGTCTTTTCGATTATAGCCCATGTTCACCATCATGTCTGCCATGATAAAAACCACCAGTTTGTCACTCTTACATGGGTCATAGAATTTTTGATTTTTAATTTTTTTGCAGAACCCAAGTCTGACTAACAATATCAAATGAAACATCTGAAATAAATAATGAAGCATGGATACATATTGTCTGCACCATTCACAAGGAAGAGAGAAAATCACTGGTGTAAACAACAACAACCATAGCATATTCTGCAGGTTAAAAATTCTTTTGTTTCCAATAATACTCATTACCAATGCAAAGTTATTTCTTTTAGTAATGCTTCTTACTATGCATGAGAGTAGAAAGAAATCAGTTTATGATCTGTGTGTGTGTGTGTGTGTGTGTGTGTGTGTGTGTGTGTTGCACAACCCAGTATCTGAGTTGCATGTTCACCCCTCCAATTTCATTCTACTGTTGAAAAAAAAACAACCCCCCCCCCCCCCCCCCCCCCCCCCCATAAAACCCACAAAAAAAATGTGCAATACAAAAAGACACCACACCACTTTCACACAGTGTCACATCTATAAGCTTTACAATCATGACATTCATTTACTGTACATCATTCAGAACCTCACATCATCATCTATTCAGAGAAAAATAAGTCCTGGGCTGACACCGGACTTAAAGCTAGCAAAGATTAATATTTTTTGTCAAGAAGCCAAAGTATTAAAAATGAAGACTGCCCAAAAGTTTAAGGTAAAATTAATATAACAAACCACCCATGTCAATGACAAACATTTATGGTCAAGTACTTTTATCTATACATACGCAGATCTTCAAGCACACACACACACACACACACAAATTACTTACTGGTACATATATATATATGCACAAACACACTCTCACATGAACACAAAACATTAAAGAAATGTTCCAACTAAAAATATTGACATATACTATAGTATATAGTTTCATTCTTCTCTTTGTGCTGTAGCATTCTGGTTGAGTACATTTGGTTCTTTCATACAGAGAGCAGACAGACAGAGGCAAAGAGAAGCAAACTAATAATTATTTCTTAAAACTAATAAAAGTGTGAACTAAAGTGAAGTTGCCAAGAGAAAAACATATCATGCATGGCATTCCTTAAATCATTTGTCTCCTCTTCAGTCCAACCACACACTGCAATTTAGATTTAAGTAGTGTTGTTTATATTTTTTTTTCCCAAGAGAAGGGGGTTTGGGGGCAACTGGCACTTTACCTCATTCAGATCAATTTAATTCAAGTGTACAGGCTCTTCTCTCTTTCGTTTTTTGTTGGCAGAAACCAATCAGAACGTGTTCCTTCAACAAGTTAAAGTAATGGATAGCAAGATGTTTAAAATGGATAAATAGAAGAGCTGATCACAGCTGCTTGTTTGGAGATTCTGGTCTGGTCTTAGTTATCTGTCTTTTTGTAAAAGCACTCATGATGCACATTTATATATATATATATATAACACTGTAATTCATAGTTTCTGTTGAAGTTCTAGAACAAGTACAGTGTAATGTACACACCTTTCTCATTCTTTAGAAAAAATAAAAATAAAAAAAATAAAGAAAGGGGAAGGTGAGAAGAGAATATACAAATGAATACCAAATTTATGCATGTGGAAAAAAACCCCCCACACATACAAAGACATAAAATGTGTGAAGGAAGGCTTTAAGGAGGGAAGGGATGCAACAGGGGAGAAACTATTTTCTTACAATGTAATAGTTGTTTAGTAAAACTCTAGTCAATACCCTCCACATAACCCTCCTCCTTTCTTTCATTCACTTTCCACATTCATGACATAACATTTTCAATTTTTATAAAAAACAAAACAAAAACAACCTAGACAACACAATACATCAAATACAGAGACATACATCTCAAGAGATGCTGATTACAACATCATGACAAAACTAAAAACAAATCTGAAAGAGAAAGAAGAAGAAGAAAAAGAAGAAACAGTAAAATAATAAAAAATAAAATAAAAAGAAACCAAAAATAAGACAACAACAACAATTTCATTACTTCTACTTCCTACTTAGACCCTATCTAGCAATATTACAAAATTATAAAATCTGCTCTTGACATAAGAAGAAATATTACAACTCAAGCAGACTAAGTGTAGATCTCCAAGTATACTAAAACAAGCTCCAGTTTCAGATGGTTATATTAAATAAAAACAATTATATATATATATATATATATATATATATATATATATATATATATATATATGTATATATATATATATATATATATGTATATATATATATATATATATATATATATATATATATATATATATATATATATATATGTATATATATATATGTATATATATATATATATATATATATATATATGTATATATATATATATATATATATATATATATCTAAAAGAATAGAAAAACATAGAAACAGAGGGGATGCTATCAGATTTCCCCTCTCCTTTTTTCATCCTACATTTAACACCATCAAATATTTCCAAAAAAGGCAAATCTGATAACACCAGATCAAAACAGCCATGCACTAAACCTCTTCATAAGTTAACATCCACTAAATTACAAACGGAAGAGCGTACAGACGCATGCAAAGATGTCAGAGGGATGGAGGCATAGGACAGCATACCACACCAACAACTAGGAATAGTAGTTTTCGTACCAAACAAGTTCTTGACTCGATTTGCCACCACTGGGTCTGGCAAACAACTACCAGACTGACTACCTTCCTGAAAATAGCTTAGCACTGAGGAAAAATGGGAAACACAGATGAGTGGTACAAACATGGACAGAAAAAAAAGTACAGCATAAAAATAAACTGGATTATATCTTTCATGAGTACAAAAGTTACTGCATTTCTACATTGTTCTTTTGTCTTCCACCAAATAATCCTCAGTAATTTTAAACTTTAAAATCATTGATCAAAATGTCTTTTAAAATCAGAAATGAAGTAAACATGCCTTTGAAAATAGCACCATCCTTGATAGACGTCAAGCCTCTTGCACACAATCTCCCTTCCTCCCATTTCAACCCTCAATCTCTTTCTCACGCAAACAGTGACATTACAAATTACTTCAAGGGAACCTATGACAATCTCAACATCAAATTTAATTAACAATCAATGCTGAAATAATCTACAAAGATTTTGCTATAGAGGCCATCATCCAAATTCCTGTGTTTATACCTCTCCCCTTGAAAAATGCAAAATTAATCCCATAAAGAACAAGCAAAAAAAGTAAAGCTTAAATCTTACAAAATGAAAATGATATCCATTCATGTTTATGTTAAGATAATCATCCTCTTATAATATGAGAAACACACACATACAAATACAAAAACAAGCAGCTGTACCGCAAAGCAGGCATCCCAAAGCAAACACAGATATTTTGAATATCACTATATTGCACCTTGATCTTCCACTTTGACTTCTTTTTGATTTCATGTTCAAGCTTAATTAAAACTGCTGATTAACAATGACTGAATTGATTCTGGATCAAGTGACCTTAACATATCTAAGTATAGGTTTGCCATCCTCACTCTCCCATCTCAACACCCATGTTTTTGTTTGTTAACAACAAAAAAGAGACATTTGAGAAAAATTAATCTGAGATAAGACAAATCCAAATTCTTTGTGGAAAGTCTATAAAGTCTACTGGAAACAGGAACATTTAATCTTTCTTTCATTCCACTCCAATAAAGGGATATCAAAAAGTGCATTGGGTACTGTGCTGACAAAGCGCAAGATTAAATATCTCAGATCTGAAAGATTTTCAAACAAAAAACATCCGTCTTTCTTCAGTTCCCACAATTTTTGTTTTTTGCTTCCTCATTTGTCAGCCTGAATCATACTGACAAAGGTTCCAGTTAGCTCATGCTAAATATTTACTTATGCTGGATACTTTTCCAAACTGACAGACTAAAATTTCATACGACTTCCATCTTTTCAATGATCAAAATATGTAGTATATAATTCATGGGATTTCTATTTTTCAAATTCTTTAAACATGAAGCAGTATCTAATATTTCCTCCTATCCAACAGCCATCTCATTTTAACTGTAGTTCTCTTACACAAAGTTTACCTCTGCTACAAAAAGGTTTGTGATCAGTGTGAAAGACAGGGTGCTAAATATGGGTATGGGGTGAGGAAATGGTTGATGCAGAGAGCATATCACTTACTTATAAAGCAATTTACAAACCATTATTCAATAGAAACATCAGTCACTTGTTATTAAAAAAAAAAAAAAAAAAAAAGTAATGCTTTGATTTTTCAACACAAACTGTTTCAAATTTTAACTTGTAATTTTGCAATTAAATTAGACTTCAAAACAAATTAGAAAGGTCTGACTAATCAACACCATATATTGGCAATTGGATGAAAAAGAGAAAAACTGGTGGAACTACGGCATAAAAATAAGAAATACAAGCAAGTAATGCGTTTACAGGTGGTAATGTACTTGATTTATCAATGCTGGTTACTGAGCAGAAAAAGGTACATAACACACAGAACAAAGCAAGTGAGCAGAGCTTTCACCTCCCCACACAATTTACACAATACAAACAAGTGATGTTACTCTGAGGCAGTATGAGTTGGTGAATGGACTCAACAATACATCAAAAGTGTCATTCAGTGCCAATCATCAAACAGTAAAGAACCTGGGTCCAAGCATATCATACAAGACCTTTGAAATGAAAGCTCCATCCCACTCTCAAACACTGCATGTGGCTCAAGACTTTTATAAAATCCTGTCAACCAGCTGTATGCAACGATCGATTTTTTATTTTTTATAATTTTTTTTTAATATTCTCTCACTCATCAATGCATTAAAAAAACAAATAAATTAAAAAAACAAAACAAACAAAACAATCCCCCCCAAAAAAAACAACAACAAAAAACCACAGTAACAATTTAAATTCAAAACAGAAAATGCTCAAATTCAAACATATGACATCTGCTTGAACTTTAGGTTACAGTGCATATGATTAAGCTGTAATGGGTGAAAAAAGTAAATACAGTTTTTAGACACAGATTTATAAAAGCTTGAGTCACTCGCAAAAACCAAAAGACCATCAGCAAAACTGCTGACAAACAGAAAAAAAGGAAGGGGGAGATAGTAGGCTGGGCATGGAAACATTTACCTATCCGCCCTTGATCAAGAACGTCTTTTGACGGCTCTTTGTACGGCTTTAAGTCTGAATCTTCATAGCCCATATTGATCCAGCGGTCTTTCATAATGTTCTGATCAGAAGACAAACATTCTTGTAGAAAACACATCAGACAACATTCAGCAGCGTACAGGCCCTGATGAACACAAAGTGAGAGAGAGGACTTGCTTGTGGTAATCACAGGAACAAATGAATACCAAGGGGGGGTGGAGGGAAGGGGGGTGAGGGGGCTAGGGGGGACACACAAACTACCTCTGAAATCAATAGCATACATAAGTAAAAACATTTATTAAAAAAAAAAAGAAAAAAAAAAAAGAAGAGATAAAATAAAACCCTACTGAAGAAAAAAAAAGTTTTTTTTTTTTCAAAGTGCTAGCAAGCATTTGAGAACCAAGATTCTAAAAGGTTATGGGGCAAGACTGAAAGACTGAAGTGGCACCACAGCATTCTTCAGACAATTCCAGGTTCCTCGAGTGCATTCACAAGCCTTCAGAATGGTGCTGGATAGAGGGAGAGCAGGCAACAGGGAAGGGCAGATTGTGGAATAAGTTATACCCAAAATTGATAACATTTTCATGTCTTGCTAATGTTCAGGATCAAAATCATACTTTAAAGGAAGAAAAAGAAGAGAAAATACAAATCATATCTGGCAACATCCAACGTTTTGTTTTTGTTGTTTTTTTTGGGGGGGTGAGGGTTGTTGTTAAAAAAAACTGACTGAAAAAAGAGAGAATAAGAAACAAATAAAACTAATGCAGAACTCTGGATGGTGGTCCTCCATCATGGAACAACATGAAACAAGAGAGAGACACAAATAGATAGACATGGAATGAAATAGCTGGGAGGGTAGCGGCTGATGTTATCTAATTTCCTATCACCCACCTCCACCACTATCCTATCACTTCAAACAATGTTTTCTTCTCTTTGGACACTTCAAGTTTTTGTGAAAGTTTAAACTAACAGGAACACAGTAGACACACACACACTGATGCACATGCATTTGCATCCCTACTACAGAGAATACCAAATGCAGTCGAACCTGGGTGAAAAAAGGAAATAATGCTGGAAGAAGAAGAAGGAGGGGGGAAGAAACAAAAGAAAAAGAAAACAGCAAATTACAACTGATTTTCCAATGTTGACTTAACACAAAGTGGGAAAATGGGATTGCAGAGACAGAAATACAAGGCAACCAGATGTTCTGGAATTGTTCTCAAGACGATGTGGTGCCAGTTTTTACCAAACGTGCTTGGCTTAGGGCATGCAACATGCGGAGTCCTCTCTCTCCACATGCAAAATTGACATACATGTATATGTACATTTTGGGGGAAAATGTCACAATTGCTGTTCAAGCCAAAACATCACAAAAGTAGCAAATATGGAATATTACCTATTCTTACTGGATCATTAATGTCGGGGGGAGGTTCTACAAAAGGTTTAAGTTCATCATCTTCATAACCTATATTCATCCACTTGTCCTTCATTATTGTCTGTTTGAGAGAAAAACATAAAAAAACATCCATCAGGAATCAGTCTTTCATGGACATTACAATACAAAATCACAACATGACATTCATCTGAAATTTTGAAAAACATTAAAATCATAATCAAATGAAATTGTCAGCTTGATTTCTTTTTACCCGTAAATGTGATGCTTGCAGAATTTTACCATTCTAATTCACTTAAAACTTTCAAAGGCAATGGTACTATTACTCTGACGTTGAGGAAATGAAATACCATGCCAAGATAAAGGGTCATATTTAGAAAGACTGCATCATGAAGAAATTGAACAAGATCTTCAAATTCTAAAACATTAAAAAAAAAGAAAAAAAAAAAAAAAAAAAAAAAAAAAAAAAAAAAGAAACTACCAGAAATACTTAATTGAAAAACTAATAACAACAATATGTTGTCAAATAATGATTCAAAACTTTTCACATTTGAAAGTGAAACACAATACTGCACACAGAAAGACTTTGCAATCTTTACCATAGTTCATGAGTGACACTTTTCAAAGCTAAAACGGGGTAGGGGAGGGGGGCGGGTAGGGGAATCAAGCCAAATTTTGGTGGCTACTAAAGCTGATGTGGAGGAAATGTCATCCTGGAGACAGGAAGGTAGTGGGGTGGGGGGCAGGGGGGAATCGGTAAAATTTGAAATATAAACCACTGCCTCTCAGGCGATCCCGACACTGACCCTAATCCAAGCCGGACAAATTTTATTGATGACCACCATAATCTTGCAACAGAGTAGAACAGAGTAAAAGTAAAACACAGAGTAATCACAAGTGTGTGCATGCTCTTTGAAAATACTTGTTTTTCTACAACAATAAAACACAAGCTCCAGATCAAGACTTGTGTTTTTTGTTTTTTTTTTACAAATAAATCTTTGATTTTCTTGAGGATATTCCTTTGTAGGAAAAGTGTCACCCATGAATACTTAATCTCTCACCTCCCATCAATCACTCAGAAAGTATATCTCAAGAGGACATGGAAATGTTTAGAAGCATTTGACATGTCATACAGTTCAAAATACCATGTGTTACAGTTCAAATTTCTGATCCTAATCTCCTTTTCAAATAGCATTTATACATATTCAAAGAAATTCAAAAGCACGCTCATACACCCTATCTTTTCCAAAGAAAGATAATTATCATGTAAAGTTCTATTTTTTCCTCACAGAATGAGACAGAGAGAATAAACTATAAATTAATTAATATTGAGCACTCTTCTAAGTATCACCGAATCTTCAACAGTCCAAAATTTCAATATTCTGTTTTTTCTCCAAACTTGTTTTGCAATTATGGTATAGTATTCACAGCTGGCTGCATCATGGCTTGGTCTGACATTTCTTTTAGAATCTAAAATCCAATCATCAAACTTCTTTATTTTCGCTTGGATCTTTCAGGCAGTAATCTAAATAATTTGACTGTAAAAGGAGAGAAAAAAAAAGAGAGGAAAAAAAAGAAAAAAAGAAAAGACATAAAATAACATATGTGATGATCAAGATTAAAATGAGTATGTTTAAAATATTGGCTGTGTACCACTTCATGTCAGAGCATGTCCAAGAAAAGAAATAAAATAAAATGATATGTGATGATCAAGATTAAAATGAGTATGTTTAAAATATTGGCTGTGTACCACTTCATGTCAGAGCATGTCCTTCACACAAGCCTACATAACCACAGCAATCTTTTATGCTGTAAGGAAGATGTAGCCTTTTCCCAAACTGGCTGTGAATCTTTTAATACACAGCTGCATAAAACAAAAGCATAAATATAATTTTTTTCAATACTACCCATCCTCCATAAATAAAAGCCTCACAATTAAAATGAATTAAAAAAAAATTAAACCCTTATAATTATTATGAACCCAAACCTATGACTTAAACTTTGTTACAGTGACCTTCGTAAGACTAACAACTAACACCAAAGAAAGGCCAACAGTTAATCTACATGTAAGAAGAAAAATACGTACCTCCAAGCTTAAACGCTTCTGAGGATTCAAAACGAGGAACTTTTTGAGAAGATTTTCACAGTCTGTGGACATGTAGAAAGGTATTCTGTACTTCCCCCGCAAAACTCGCTCTCGTAGTTCCTGTGAGAAAATATGCAGACTCCAGTTGCAGAAATGTGAACAATTTCAACATTTCACTTTTGATCAAAGGAAACATGTCAAACATAACATTACCAAAAATGCAGTTACCATCCCATAACAGAAAGATTACAACCACATCCCACAGGTTTTGCCCCCAATATATTATCACCTCTGTAAGTCATTCAGACAACAGTTTTGAAAGCCTGTTTGGCTCCACCAACTGTCTGATAAGCAATATACTGTACTTAAAGAAAACAAATTTTCCGTTTTTTGTTTGCTGGATTTTATCAAGCAGAACACATCACACACAAAAAACAAAAAACAAAAAAACAACCTTGCTGCTGAAATGAGGCTTGAATCCAAATTTCAGGTAAGAAACATCTGAAAAGATGACATGTTAGCAGTGATATTACTAATATTACTGCTCTTTACAGTTATCTCTTCTGCACGTCAAAACTATTAACTGAAAACTTGTTAATGAGTTTGAATCACGAGAGACACTGAAACTAATTTACTGACCTCTTTTTCTTGTGCCTTTTACATTTCACTGATTATAAGACAGGTTTCAACCAAACACAAGGTGATGCACTGATGAATGAATTTGTCCACTAACCTTCAGATTCTGTCCATCAAACGGGAGAGAACCACTGACGAGCGTGTACAGAATCACACCCAGACTCCACACATCCACTTCTGGACCATCATATTTCTTCCCTGAATTAAACATGCATCGAATCACTCATCACAGTACATCAATATCAATCATATATCATTATATGTGATAATCTTCAATTTGCAGTTGCTTAGTATCACTCCATTTCTCACAATATTCATCCATTTCTACAAGATACAAATCATATCAAAAACGTGTCTACAAATGGTATTAGTTTATTCAGGCCCACATAGTTCTGTTGAAAAGCAGTTCTGATTTCAGATGTGACAAACAATTGACAACTTTTCTTATTCTGGATGATTTATCTCTGACAACTCTGTGTGTGTGTGTGCGTGCGCGTTGAGTGTGTGTGTGTGAAAGAGAGAGAGAGAGTGCATGCATGTGCATTTATAATTTCATTTGAATGGATCCTTTTTCCTCCTGACCAGGTCAAAACTTCACATAACCAACAAGTGCAGCAGTTTGTGTCCTTACCCTGAAAGAGCTCTGGCGCAGCATAGGGTGGGCTACCACAGAATGTGTCCAGTTTGTTGCCAGGTACAAACTCGTTGCTAAAACCATAGTCTGCTATTTTGATGTTCATGTCCCCATCTAGAAGCAAGTTTTCAGCCTGAAATAAAAGCAATGTACCTGTTAACCAGGTTGTAATTCCCAAAAAGTTTGACAAATATAAATTGTGTTAATTAACTGGAACACAAAAGAATGCAAACAGAACAAAACAGAACTGAATAAAAAAAACTTTCAATACTTTTTAAAAGTTATTAAATTTTCATTCTAACCTGAAGCAGAATAAGAAGGCATTACTCACACTGGGAAGAAGAAATATGCCTGCTGTGACACTGAACTCAAGTAAAAAAATTACTCAGAAGTCTGAGGTTTTAGAACTTTTAAAGCAACAAGCTTCATCAGTGTCAATCTAATGAATCTCAAGATCTGGAAAAAAAACAAACAACCCCCCCCCCCTCCCCCCCCAACAAAACAACAACACAAAAAACAAAAAAACCCCAACAAAACAAAAAAAACCCCAAAACAAACGAACAAACAACCACACACACAAATGACACAAAAATCAACAACAACAAACAGTTCCTAATTACTTCCAACCAACATCAAAGTCAAACTGACAGAAAATAGTCAATAGACATAAAAAGAAATGTAAAATGTTGTATTCTTGGTCCATTCCACAAAGACAATTGTTCACTGATTTGCAAGAAACTCCTGCTCTCTCTCTCTTTCTCTCTCTCTCTCACACACACACACACCCACGAATGACAGGATTCCCCTACTATTTTTTCTATTTCTTGTCAATCTAGAGAAAAAACATGCCAAAACATATCATTGTCTTTTTTAATCAAACTACAAATGAAGCATACAAACTGGTGCTACCAATAAAGCATCAAACAAGCTCAAGAACAGGTGAAAAAAACAACATGAACCTCCTTTTGTACTTAAAAAAAAAAACCTAGTGAAAACCGCCATTCAACCAAAAGAAACATTATACCCCCACACACAGACACACTCTTACTCATCTGACAATCATCTAAAAGAAGCTCACCTTTAAATCTCTATGTACAATGTGCTTCTGATGACAGTATTGAACTGCCGACACAATCTGTAAACATAAACAAAAATGTAATTAACAAAAATGGTTAAAATTAAAGGTATGAAGGTCACAATAATAAAGTCAAACAAGAGAGGTAAGGCCTTAAAGATCCCCATGTCACCTTGTTCCTACATTAGCAATTATACACAGGAAAAAAACAGAGGCAGCAGCAGCAGCAGCAGTTTTCAAGTCATGTGTTCGTGTCCCTGACCTTCAACACCAAAGAGTTCACCACTTCATGTTCAGGCCATATCCAATCAAAGTACAAATTCTGACTGTTAAAGTGTAAAAAAAAAAAAAAAAAAGTGGGGGCAGGGGGGAGGTTGGGGAGAGAGAAAAGCAAAACAAGCAGCAACAAAAGCTCAGTATCTTACTTCCATGCTTTAACGAATTACTGACTTTTGACTATGTATGGTTTTGATTCTCATTCAAGTTATTTTAACGTCATGCCATGACCTTGACCCTCGAATTTCAACAGAGATCAATGACCAGTGACTTAAAACCAACTCTGATGAAAACCGGATGTAAGACATGATGGTATCGAGTTTTTTAAATTTTTTGCCAGGTAATGATCCTGACCTTTGACCTCTCAACATGCTGACCACATCGTCATAATCATTACCTTTACCAAACCTTGAAATTATATGGCATACACATTCAAAACATGCAGGAATGTTTTAGATAGCAATTAATCACGGAAATTTTTGCTTTGTGTTTTTTTGAAAGAGGATAAATCTGTTCTTACATTACATTTAAATTAGACTTACTTTCACTATAAAAACATGTTCTTCATTTTCAATCTTACCATGTTTTTTTAGGACAGACAAAATCAGTTCTCACCTGTCTGAACTTTGCTCGAGCCTCTTTCTCCTTCATTCTGCCATGGGCAACCAGGTAGTCAAATACTTCACCTAAATGAACATTGTCATTCAATAAGGTTAGGACACTCAGTATTTTAATGCCTCAAGATCACTTGCGTGCACGTGTGTATGTGGGTGCAGACATGCATACAAGCATACATGCCTCAAGATCACTTGCATGCATGTGTCTAAGTGTGAATGTGTGTGTGTGTGTTGTGTGTGTGTGTGTGTGTGTGTGTGTGTGTGTGTGTGTGTGTGCAGGTATGCATGCAAGTGTTCATGCTTGCGTGCGTCCATTCATTATATAAATCTAGTGCAAGTGCCCTGGGACCAGTGGCGACAGGATACCCCAGAAGTAGAACCCATCATTATCAATTGTTTTATAAACAGTCTCCTCCATAGTCCAAGGCATATCAAATAAAATTTTCACATTTTGAAGTGAAAGTTAATCATTTCAGAGGAGGGGTAATAATCATATAAATCTAATGAGCAAAAAAATATGCGCATATACGCAAACATACCTCCACTGGCATACTCCATGACCAGGTACAGTGTCTTTTCTGTCTCTATCACCTCAAAAATTTTCACTGAAACATACAAGACGACTTCATCATGAGATGTATATGATTCCAGAAAAATACTGTGCAAGTATATGAGTGACATTAGACATCAAATGATCAAACAGAGTATGTCAAGTTTCAAAGTAAACAAAGAAGAATTTTAATTGGAAAAAATAAATGTTAGTCTCATTGATTGAGTTACACTTAGTGTAAGAGGTTTATCAGAAAATGTACACACTCCCAAGATGATGTGATCATGAATATAATTGACATTTCCTGTCAGTAACAAAATTGTAAAAAATAAATCTACTGGCATAATTCTGTTTCACATTAAAAAAAAACCCCAGCCAAACAAACTAAAACATAACCTTATTATCCAAATAAAGCATCCAACATAATACAATGTTAGCATTTAAGGTCATGATAATTAACACATTGAAAAAATATTTTGAAGAAGGCCTGCGGATATAACTATCAAACAGGAAAAACACTTAAAAACATTAAAATAAAATAAAAGAAAAAAATCCATTCAGTGATTCAGCCTTCAGCATTGCTTATCCAATTCCTTCAATATTTTGAGCAAAAATGCTAGTTGAAACCAGATTAATACTTTTCAGTTGGGTTATAGATTATTAGAACAACTGTCCATCTAAACAATATTAACTTGTGACTTTCATTTTGTCAAACAGCAATGAAACCAAAATAGCAGGTCTTTTTCAATAAATATTTCAAATTCAAATTTCTGCATTCACCATCCAAACTTGTCTACCCAGTACTCACCAACATTAACAATCAAGAATACGCACACACATGCACTATGAAAGCATTCCTGATCTTGCAGTGTACACATGGTGTAAGTGTGCTCATTCACAATCTCTCTCTCTCTCTCTCTCTCACACACACACATTCACACAAATAGCACTCCCTGTCAAATAAATTCAATGCATTACAAATATCATCATCTGAAAAACAAAACAAAAAGATCTTCAAACATACCTATGTTTGGATGATCCAACATTTTCATGATTCTGACTTCACGGAACAGCTGAAATAAAGAATACAAAGACATAAGTTCTTGTCAATCTGACATAAGAGCGATACAAAGCATCTTAATTGCAATTCAATGATTCTGATAGCTCAAACTAGTCAAACTCAATAAAGAAAAAATGTAAAGCACTCCAAAGACCCAATTTTCTTAGTCTTTCAAAAACTCCTAATAAGAGTAATATAAAGTAGTAAAAACTAGTATTATAAAGTATATATATAACTAAGCATGATACCAGTGTGTGTAACTAAATTGCATACAGCAATACATAAATTAATTTAAATGATTCCCACATGCCAACTGCAGAGAAACACTCCAGCATATGAATGCAAGAAGCAAGCCCCAAACTTTGTTGAATGACCTCCCATTTCATTTGCCTGATGAAAAAAAATTATGATGTAAATTTTATGTATTAATCACATTTCTGACAATCTATATTCAGATAGTTATTTTATACTTATAGGTGAATACACACATCGTGACATGCATCAGCATACATACACACTCACCAATAGTGAATAACATTCATGCCCCTCTGAACTGGAAACAGTCAAACATTTTTGTCAAAAGTTATTTAGAAAGCTTCACTGTTTAGTTTATTATTTGTGCAGCTGATTAATTTGAATCTTTTCTACCCAACTGACACTGACAAAGCACTTGATTTGTACATCACTTGAAAGTATGTCATTTCCTTTTCTTCTTCTTTAAAATTTTTTTTTTTTTTATTAAAAAACAAAACAAAACAACATAAACAACAACAAAAACAACAACATATTCCAGGTCTACAGCACACATGCATTCTGGCATAATATAAAAAAAAGTTACAAATTCAAATCTTGTCCATGTATTACCTTCTGAAGACTTGAGGGGTTGAGCTGAGTTTTGTCAATGATCTTGATTGCAACCTGTAACCAAAGAATGTTCACACATATTTTTTTACTGTTTCAATCATGAACTATGATGAAGTAAACGAAAGAAACATCAATACCACTACCAGCTTGCCCAAAAAAGAAAACAAAAGTTCAAACGATCAAGATGCTTGAAAACTAGTCAATCAATATCATTAAACAAAGAAGTCTTCACTCCTATTTTATCATTCATTCTGCAAATTTTCAAATACTTCTAAAGTAAAAGAAAAACCACTTAAGGTTTTTTGTCTTTCCCAAAATTTGTTCATAGATGACTACCATGGAGATACCTGATGGACAGATGACCTGCTTGCTCCCTCTCCCTGTATCTCCATGAACTATCTGGCATCAGTGACTGGCACAAATTGTATACTGTATACAGTATAAACCTTGCATCAATCATGAAAGTGTGCATGCATGCGTGCATGCGTGTGTGTGTGTGCATGCATAAAATGACTAATTTTGAAAAAGAAAGTTAATTAACTAAACTTACATACCATCAGCCGATCAGGTAATAAAACAAACTGATATTATATAAATTATAATGTATACATGTGCAGTGTGCTGGAGATCAGTGAACTGTGAAGTGAGAATTCTACTCTCAACTCTACCCCTTCAAAATCTAACGCTACTGCTAACATTAGAACAGAACACTCCACCTTTGTTAGCAAATTCAACTGTACAAGTCATCATCTCATTATTAATGCAGTCACCAACCAGCAGTTACTGGTAGCACAGGTTGTTGCCATATCAGCTGCTTTTATTAACTGAAATCTGAAAGGTCAATATTCTTCATGGTCAATAGTGACAGACACAACACCCACAACCATGTCCAGACAGTAGTTTTCTTTTTATAAAGACCAAAAGAAATAACCATACACATAAAAAACACAACAACCCCACACCCAAACACTCTTTTTGCATTGTGTCATCCTTGTTCAACATTTGTGACTGGCAAATTCTGAAAACACATTTCAAACAGCACCCTTGTCAATTGCTATTAAACTAATATTGTAAGTATATAACTGTAAATGTAATACTAAATAAAATTTCATTTGGAGCGAAGAAAATCCAAGTAAATTTTATCACACACACACATTCTCTTTCTCTAACACACACACAACCAAAACAAGATTACATGACTCTCTTTGTTTTGTCTGACACATCTGTCAAAAACTAATTATAGACATTATTCCTGTTGCATGATTTCACCTTATTTATTTTTTCAGTTCATGTTGTGTAATATTCAATCTTTTTTTCTTTCTTTCTTTTTTCTTCATCTGACAACTGGCTAAATGAAACTAAGTATTCTGAAACTGCTAACAACTTCGGATCTTCTGTCAATCTGTGTACACTGTTGTTCATCAACTGTGTATGCCAGGAAGAGAGGGAAGGAAAGGTGGGGGAGTCAAAGGGAAAAGGAAGAAGAGGTGTAAATGGTTTGAATGTGCTTATTTATGTGACATGTTATCAGTAAAGATGTACAGTAGATCTATGTTTTAAGGCTGTCCTCATCATCTTGATTTATGATACAGCCAGTACTTAAGGCCATTAACTGTGATTGTTAGGTTCACAGGCAACATCTTTTTTTTTTTTTTTTTTTTTTTGCTGCCCCATCATCTGCGCCGTTTCAGTGGCATTACTCCCACGCCGCTCATTTAGATTCCCCAATACACGGCCACACCCGGGTTCATCCGTCACAGTTTCAGCGTCAGCAGTCCACAGGGAACCATCGATGTTAGGTCGCCTGGAGGCCACACACCAGAGGAGACCCTGCACTGCTGCTGAGTCACTTCGGTGGTGTTCAGTGGTGCCTGTTCTGTTTTAACGTACTTAGGACACCACCTACTAAGCCCCCTACTAACGACAATAATGGCTTTGTCGCAGAGCCAGACTGAGTGAGCGTCTCCCCCAGAGTGAAGACCGCCACCACGTCCCTCAAACAGCCGCCCCCCATGCAACAGGCAACATCTTACTTAGTAATTAATAACAAGTGCAAGAGTTTGAGGGGCCATGCTGTTGAAGCCCCCAAACTCACCCATTTTTCTGTTTCATTCTACAACTCCCTTAACCCGTTCAGTGGATGTAAACTTGTGTAAGATGTCAGCTGATGTCCTACACAAGGTGTTGCCAAAGACATCCAATGACATCTATTTTGATTTTTCCTTTTTTGGAGTTAAGTTCCAGGGCTTCCCACAATTGGTTTGCTTAAAAGTCCACAGGACTCCCACTCATGCATTTTACTTAGGGAGTCATCATGTGGTTCTAGCGAGTCTAGTCGCAGGTCAATAAACCATTCTTTCATCCAAACACATCACACATTGCCTTATAATCAGTTCACATGCACACACAAACACACACTGAATGAGTGAAAGAGATCTAGACAAACATTCACTCACAAACAATCTCTCACTCAGAGAGAGAGAGAGAGAGAGAGAGAGAGAGAGAGAGAGAGACACACACACACACACACAAACACCACGAAAGAGAGAGAGACAGACATGCACACACAGACACACACCACTCCCCCCCCCCACCCCCTTCCACCCCCTCCTGTCAGAAAAGCACATATGTGAACTAATGGAAGCCTAGAATTCCAATGATCATGAACAGACTCTGAATGGTTAGTCTGATGTAACTTGAAGATCCCTTTCCTTTTGACAATGATTTGCTAACTGGAACACACATATGCACATGGAAGGAGGTTTGCCTTATTTGTAAATGTGCTGCTGGAACCTTTGACAGCAGAGATAGTGGTCCCAGTTAGCAGACTTGCATGATTTTGTAGGCTTTTCAAATGATTCTAGATAAGTATAACAATGGAAATGTATCTCTCTTGTCTGATGCTTCATTAGAACTCCAAGGTGATAAGAAAGTGATGAAACAGACAGCCCACATTCAATGCTGTTCAGTCACTGTATCAAAGCAGACAGCTTTTTACAATAAAATGAAGAATGAAATATTCACATACAAAACAGTAAAAATATATCACCTATGAATGAACAAGGACCAAGCAAAGTAGCAGTGGTGTCCAATAGCAGCAGTACCAGTAGCAATATTGGTTTCCTTATATCTCTTCACACAACATATGATATTGATAATCAATATTATGAAACATGATATTGAAAGTGCGATCAAACTCTATGGTCACTGTCAGTTTTCTCAACTTAAAAAAGGCATCTCTTTTCACATACACATACTGACATAACATGATATTAATAATCTTAAGATAAGAATTTGCAGAAGTACAGTCAAAGGTCAATTATAGTTTCATTTTTCAGCATTGATAATTTTGGACACTTTTGGCAGCTGTCAATTATTTCCCCACTGAGTAACTGGGGATTTAATTCCTGCATGATGTTCATGTTTGTTTAAGTTACAAAATCAATTATCAAGACTATTGCTTAGACTGTAGCTACAACCACTACAACCACTTCAATTTCAAAAACCACAAATAGAGCAAGATGTATTCTCTTGCCGAGGATTTTGGAAAACAATACACCATTACAATTTAATATGTCTGATCAATTCATTACGGCATCTATCCTGGAACAAAAGCTGAGACCTATCCTGGTATCTATCTAAATTTCTGAGGGCCATTTCCAAATTTCATCGGTTTTTCCTGCTAATCCAATGCATTGCGATTCACCACTAACTACTGATTTCTGCACATATGATACATGCACACACCCAAGTTGATACTGTGTATAAAAGAAACCCCCTAACTTTGACTGAATATACCTTGAGTAAAAGTGGTTTCAAAACAAATGGGCCAAGCTAATACTCCTTGTCATTCTAGATTCGCACCATTTGCAGACACACACACATAAGTTCTGCCACACATATACCCATGATGTCACTTGTCACTGGATGTTAAGTTGAAAACTGTTCGAATATAAGTTTTGACTATCTCATCATGACATGCAAAACAAAGTGAAACACTGCTTTATTTTTCAGGTAAAACTTAGTTTTGATAAAAAGTTGCTTGAATTGTATTTCTGAAATGGTGCAGGAAAAAGGAAAAAGTCAATGCATCCTGTCTGCTGTAACAACAATAATCATTTACTAATGACTATGCTTTGTTTGGGACCAGTTCCAATCTCAAACTGTATGTGCTGGAACAAATCATTACTTAATATTTAAAGTTTCTCCAAAGTGGTAAAGCAGACAATATATTTTATCTGTATGAAATGAAAGCAGACTGACCCACATCAGAAAAATCAATGTGCCTGCTGACCCCCATCTTCTCATTCTCAATCAAACATTCTATGTCAATAAATGGAGCAGTAAAATGAACACTGTTATTTTAACCAAAGACTGTTACTAAGTGTCAATGTAAGGTCACTAGAAACAGTACTCTATTGCTAGAGTAGTGTGTCATCGGCAATATCCACAATTTCCCCCCTCAAGACAGAATGAGTAGTGTTCACAACAATGTGTGGACGTTCACTCCCTGAGTCACACAGTGAGTGGAGGGGAAGAAATGTAGATCTACTGTATACTGCCGTGTCATCAATACTGACACTAGACACGACAAAGTATACTGTTATTTCTATCAGACATTTCTAAATGAATTAGAATGTCACACCATCATCCTTGCCACTATAACAGTGCCAGTATCACAGTTCTGACTCCCAGTCTCAATGACCCAGATTCTGCCACTAATGATAATCCACCGGTCAGTGTCGGACTTGACAGACAAGTTTAATACAAACTGAATGAAAAAATATGTATCGTAAATTTATCTTTTGCGTTGAATCACGTTTTAACCCTCTAGCTAATTGTGCTATGACACATTATTTAATTACGTATACAACACTGACACTGCACACTGATAGAACTGCTACAAAACACTGCACACTGATACAACTGCAACAAAACAAACAAGGCAACTAATTTACCTCTTTTCCTGTTGGCACATGTTTGGCAAGTTTGACTTTAGCAAAATTGCCTTTGCCGATGGTCTTGATTAGTCGGTATTTTCCAATGTGCGGTTCGTCTGAGCGATTTCTTGGCACAGAAGGGTGCAAAATGTTTGCGTTGACGTTGTCGTCGGTGCCCTGCACTGCACGCTGCAAAACCAAAATTATCAACTTAAATATGTGGAAATCAGAAAAAAACAGTTTCCAGAAGAGAATCGGAAAACGTATAGCAATCACAAGGCATCAAATCAGGTGGTTAACACACTTACATGTCTATCCACTGGCACAGATTCGTGGACTGTCTGAAGAGGAACTCTGGTAGAGGCCGACATTTTGAATTTATAATTGATCGGCGATGGCTGCAAGTTTTATGTATCACGATCAATTCTGTCAGTTAAACTCAGATACACACGCACAAAGATTCTGCGTTGTCCCACACAGCACATCCGCGCTGCATCAATGCAGCAGAAGCCTGTAATCCATCAGACGACACCGCAGAAACAGGGTCGCTAGGGCTAAAACTTGATGCAAGTTCCACTTCAGGAAGCTGCAGTTTGGCAATGTAAAGCACAGCTCACACGATAATCCAACACAATACACACTACTCCATCTTTTACAGAGCGGTCTGCATGTAGGTCATCGTCATGATCCAGTCAATCGTGAAACTTTTGAAGAAATTACATGTTTACGTCTCGACCGCTTCCGAAAAATCACCCATCAAAATGGCTGACTTTTCCTTCCACGCTGAGAAGTGTCGGACTTGCGCATGGAGGTCAAGCGAACGAAGGCCCGCGATTGGCTCCCTTGAGAAAGCATGACATCATCCCGGTGAAAACAGCTGTAAGAAAGTGGCAACCATGCTTTTGCCGTCAACATTTCGTGGGTCAGTTTGCTTTTTATTGTGTACAAATAAAATAAAATAAAATAAAAATTGAATAAAGAAAGAAAAACGGGTGGTGCAGTCAGAAACGAAAGTACTCCAATGCATATCGTTGCCTCACTGTGCTGACACGATACCAATTTAAAATCAAGTTATTCAAACAGGTGCTCTCTTCTCGACAGACTCAATCCATACTACAGGGAAACGCCCACTTTCCAGTTTTCGACCATTTCAGGCCGCAGGTGCTCAGAGGGGCAAATGGGTTACTATGAATAGAACAAAGGAGCAATAGACAATTTGGGCATATGTGCCTGAAGAGAAAAGGGAAACTCACGGCGAAGAAAATACGACAAAATACTATTGTAACACAACTTGAAATGCATAGACCAGAAAGAAAAAAACTGGTTTTTCAGTATTTCAGTTCCAGCAAAAATCAGTTCTTTCATTTTCACTGATTTTCATTTTAGGAAGAAAAAAGAAGAAAAAAAACGAAAAAAAGAAAAAAAAAAAGAAAAGAAGAAGAAAGGAAAAAAAAAAAAAAAAAAAAAAAAAAAAAAAGAAAAAGAAAAAAAAAGAAAAAAGAAAAAAGAGAACGTAACTTAAGACTATTGTATTTCTCTTTTGTCACAACAGATTTCTCTGTGTGAAATTCAGGCTGCTCTCCCCAGGGAGAGCGCGTCGCTACACTACAGCGCCACCCGGTTTTTTCAGTTTTTGTTTTTGTGTTTTTTTGCCGGTATTTTTTTTCCTGCGTGCAGTTTTATTTGTTTGACGTCCTATCGAAGTGGATTTTTCTACATAATTTTGTCAGGAACAACCCCGTAAGTTTGTTGCCGTGGGTTCTTTTACGTGCGCCGCTAAGTGCATGCTGCACACGGGACCACGGTTTCAAATCGTCTCATCCGAATGACTAGCGTCCAGACCACCACTCAATGTCTAGTGGAGGGGGAGAAAATATCGGCGGCTGAGCCATGATTCAGTCGAACCAGCGCGCTCAGATTCTCTCGCTTCCTATGCGGACGCGTTACCTCTAGGCCATCACTCCAAGCATAGGCAAGAACAACATCAGTCTTCAGCGTCCGTTCAATAGAAACTTAAGGCAGTGAAGGCAAAGCCCAGCGTGTCCAAACTGACAGACCTACTACTGTACGCCAACTCCATTGATCCACCAGATGAGAAGGATAGCCCTTGTCAGCCCTCGTCACAAAAGAGATTCTGGGGGAACATCAAGTCCCTCGGGATATAGAGCAACGGAGTGGCTCAATTGAAAGAAGGCGGTCATTTACACCCAGACCCAAAATCCCGGGCAAACATACTGAACCGGCAGTACCAATCAGTATTCACACAGGAAGACGTGAGCCACACATTCCATTATCGGAAGGAGCCAAGACCCTTTTCCACCAATGCCTGAGATAACTGTTGATAGTGAAGGTTGAGGAGGTTGAGGCTGCAATACAGAGTCTGAAGCCAGAGAAATCCCCAGGAGTGGACAACGTCCCATCTGAGATTTTGAAGTACGGAGGGAAAGAGACCACAGAAGCACTAACAATGCTATGTCAGAAGATCTGGACAGAAAAGAAGTGGCCAACAGAATGGACCCAATCGCTGGTGATTCCTCTACCCAAGAAGAGCAACCTCAAGCAATGTTAAAACTACAGGACTGTAAGTCTGATTAGCCACCCAAGCAAAGTCATGCTCCGCATCATCCTCAACCAATTGAAATCCAAGGCTGAGGAGCTGCTATCAGAAGAACAAGCAGGCTTTAGAAAAGGGCGGAGCACTGTCGAACAAATATTCAACTGTCGAGTCCTCATTGAAAAACATCTACAACACCAAAAGGACATCTTTCACAACTTCATCAACTTCAAGAAGGCATTCGATCGGGTGTGGCACAGTGGCCTCTGGCAAGTATTGAGAGGCTTCAACATTGATGAAGGGCTCATTCAAGTCATCCAGGCCCTCTACAAACATTCCAGCAGCGCAGTGCTCCTCAACAATCAACAAGGACAGTTCTTTCGGACCACAGTCGGAGTCAGGCAAGGATGCCTATTATCCCCAGTACTTTTCAACATCTTTCTGGAGAGAATCATGCAAGAGGCCCTCGAAGACCACCACACTTCCATCACCATTGGCGGCAGGCCAGTCTGCAATCTTCGATTCGCAGACGACATCGACCTCATGGGGGGCACTAACACCGAGCTCCAGGATCTAACAAACAGACTTACTACAAGAACAAGTGCTTACGGCATGGAGGTCAGCACAGAGAAGTCAAAGGTCATGGTCAACAGCACAACTAACATCAGTGCCAACATAACCATAAATGGTGAGCCCTTGGAAGAAGTGACCAGCTTCAAGTACCTGGGAGCAACCCTGTCCAAAGACGGCACCTGCACAGCAGAAATCCGAAATAGGATTAATTCTGCAACAGCAGCGATGGCCAGACTGAAAAGGGTATGGAAGAGCAACATCAGATTCCACACAAAATTCCTGCTCTACAAGTCACTAGTGGTCTCCATCCTCTTATATGGATGTGAGACATGGACACTGGTGGCAGAAACAGAAAGAAGAATCCAAGCATTCGAAACCAAGTGCTTGAGGAGACTACTGCACATCTCCTACAAGGAGCACAAGACCAATGACTATGTGCGGAACCTGGTCAGCAACCTTGTTGGGCCCCAAGAACCACTGCTGGCGACTGTCAAACGACGGAAGATGGCATGGTTTGGTCACGTCATACGACATAACACCCTCTCCAAAACCATCCTGCAAGGGACTGTAGAGGGAGGGCGCAGACGGGGGCGGCAGAAAAAGAGCTGGTCCGACAACGTCAAGGAATGGACCAAAATGACGATGTCAGATCTCCTCACGACAGCTGCCAACAGAACGGCGTGGCGAGCTATGACATCTTCCTCATGTCCCCCCAACGACCCCAGCGGTCAAGGGAATGAAATGAAATGATGAGTGAACCAGGGGTACTGAAACTTCCAAAGAACATCAACCCACACAAAGGCGCTGGTCCTGACGGCATACCAGCAAGATTCATGATAGAATGTGCAGACCGGAGGTTCTACCTCCAGTGCTGACATTAAAGCTCTTCAACAAGACTCTCCAGCGGGGAGCCTCGGAATACCAGAGGAATGGAAGCAAGTAAACATCATGGCTGTCTATAAAGAAAGGAGACAGAAACACAAGTTAACTGTAGACCAGTCTCTCTGACAAGCCTCTGCAGTCAGCTCCAAGAGCACACCCTTGTGAGCAATATCGTGAAACACCTGAAGGCTCAAGAAATCATACAAGCATAGATTTAAAACCCGAAGAAGCTGTGAGACTCAACTCCTCACCTATGTCCTTTAATTAATCAACAGCCTGGACAAAGGGAAACAAGTAGTCCCGGCAATATTGGATTTCTCCAAGGCTTTATTCAGAGTTCCGCAACGGCGTCTCCTCTGTTGATGAGACCACTACGGAATAAGAGGAAGTACACTGGCTTGAATCAAGGACTTTTTGACCGGCAGAATGCAAAAAAAAAAGGTCGTCGATGGAGACTCATCGGATGCATGCCCGGTCATCAGCGGAGTCCCTCAGGGCACCGTGCTAGGACCCATTCTCTTCCTGCTGTTTATCAACGACCTGCGGCAAATCGCTTGAGATGCAGAGCCAGGCTTTCTGCAGATGTCTGCACTGTGTATCGAGAGATCACATCCCAGGCTGACTGTATACAACTCCAAGATGACGTCTGTCAATTAGAAGACTGGGAGACGACCTGCAGAATGAAATTCCATCCACAGAAATGTAACATCCCCGGTGTCAACAGAACCCTTCAGCCCAGGAAGTACCACTGAGTACAAGATGAAAGGGCACGTCCTTGAATCAACAACGTCAGCAAAATGTCTGGGAGCTACGATCACCTCAGACCTGTTGTGGAAAGAACATACGTACAGAACAACAAAGAAAGCGAACAGTGTCTCTGACTCCTAAGAAGGAACCTGAAAACGTCTTCCAGCATCACAAAGGCAAATGCCTACAAGACCTCGGTACGTCCCCACCTCGAATACCGCTCCTCTGTGTGGAATCCATTCCAGGAGGAACAGACAAAGAAGATCGAAATGGCACAGAGAATAGCTGCCAGGCATGTGACCAACATATACCAGAATTCAAGCAGTGTCACATCTATGCTTGAAGATTCAGAGTGAGACACTCTAGAGACCAGACGACAGAAGCTTCAACTAACAATGCTCTATAAGGGAAGCACAAGAATTAGGGCCAGCCCTCGGTAGAAATTCAGACATTATCCTCGTTAAGTCATGTTTTAAACAAAGCTTCTTTCCAGGACAGTTCCACTATGAAACTCCCTACTAGACACATTTGCCGAGGCTTCTTGTTTGGCATCCTCAAACAGGAGCTCCAAGCTATCTTATTTTTTTCGATTAACTGTCCTCTCCTCAAAATTAGGGTCTATGAGAGTTATGTCCCTTGAATTCTTAATGGAGTGTCCTGTGCGTGTCTGCACACATCGTGAACACAGCGCAGGCCTCCAAGGGTGGTGCAGGATTGTTCCAAGGGCGGATGAAGACAGTGCTTCTCTGGGTCCTCCCCAGCACCTACGGGTGTTTCTCTTTCTTCTTTGCCTGGACTAGGCTGATCCTGTCCATTCAGTGACGGTGAGGAAGGACCCACTGACTACAGGGAAAGTCCTGTTGACAGTGGGAAAGACTACAACTTGGGATTCTCTCTTCAGGGCACGTAAGACCGTATGGCTGTGTCTGGAGTGGCACTGTCTTCATCTGTCTGCGGGCAGGGGCGGTTTGGTCTGTGGGGTGTGCTCAGCAGCTGGAGGGTGGCGTCTTTTGCCGGTGGGCTCTGCAGTCATGAAATACTGGCTGGTACACCCATGGAGATACCGCGGGCTTCTTTTAAGGCTGTCGCGAGTTGCATCCTGTGGTCTCTTTTGTCTTTGTTCGGGAGCAGTTATGTCCCTTGAATTCTTAATGGAATGTCCTGTGCGTGCCTGCACCCATCGTGAACACAGTGCAGGCCTCCAGGGGTGGTGCAGGATTGTTCCAAGGGCGGGTGCCCTTCTTCTGGGTCCTCCCCAGCACCTACGGGTGTTTCTCTTTCTTCTAATGATTTAAACAAAACTTCTTTCCAGGACAGTTCCTCTATGAAACTCCCTTCCAGACACATTTGCCGAGGCTTCTTGTTTGGCATCCTCAAGCAGGAGCTCCACAAGCTATCTTTTTTTCTATTTTTTTTTTCGATCAACTGTCCTCTCCTCACAAGTAGGGTCTATGAGAGTTGTGGCCGTGCCGGTTGAGGTTTGTCCCAGGCACTGCTGCAATAGCTGTATTGGCTCAACTGGAGACGTGAAAAAAGGCGATCTCTTTCTTTTTTCCTGTGTTTCTACTGACCAGTTTGAATTTAATTTAATTTATTTTGTTTCCTCACAAGCGCGCTTGCGGCACTGTATCATTATCAGAGTTAATGGCTCGGTGTATCAATCCAGAGTCCGATTCAGATTCAGAAAGATATTAACGGTGGCTTTTCGTAAGTATCGATTCCTTCTCTTACTTTCTGGGTAAGGTTTGCTATTTCTGTTCGTATTTCTACTTCTCGCAGTGTGTTCATTTTTCTTTTCTGTCGTTACTGTTTGCCTGTTCATAATTATACTGTTCCACTTGCCACTGAATGGGATAGTATTGTCAATGGCAATAAAACAGTGTCAGTGTCAGTGTCAATCTCTCGCTCTCTCTCTCTCTGTCTCTCTCTCTGTCTCTCTCTCTCTCTCTCTCTCTCTCTCTCTCTCTCCCAGTGTGAACACAATGAATCCATTACTGAACCTTCATAAACGGGGGCTCAAGCTGGTACTTCTTAAAAAGACATCCTTTCTGGACTCAGACTTTAAACAAGCAAATACCCTCCCATTGATCCGTAGATTAGAGTATAAGAAAGGAATCACAATGCACAAGATTATGATAGGAAATGCACCTCCAACATTACAAAAGAAATTCCTTATCAATCCAACAAGAAGCTCCTAAAATGTCGATATCCCAGTCCCAAGGATCGATTCTAGTTTGGTTTACTCAGGCGCCTTCCTGTCAGTGGAACACGCTTCCAGAGATGATCAAACAAAACCACTGCCCAGTTATATTAAAACAAAACAGGAACAAACGTTTCCTACCTAATGCCACAATGTTGGATACCTTGCTCATCTGTTGTTATTGATACTGTTTGCATTTTCAGGTTGCCTGTGAACCATCCGTTCTTTATATCTTTACCTGTTATTTGCTTTGTTCTTGTATTGTGAGGTCCTTTTTAAAATTTCAATAATGATACTGCTACTACTATTACTACTTGTATTATTATTATTGTATTGTATATATTGTATTTCTCTTTTTGTCACAACAGATTTCACTACTATTACTACTTGTATTATTATTATTGTATTGTATTGTATATACTGTATTGTATTTCTCTTTTTGTCACAACAAATTTCTCGGGCTGCTCTCCCCAGGGAGAGCGCGTCGCTACACTACTGCGTGCAGTTTTATTGTTTTTCCTATCGAAGTGGATTTTTCTACAGAATTTTGCCAGGAACACTTTTACGTGCGCTAAGATCATCATCATCATCATTATTATTATTATTATATGAAACTTTTTTTCAGTTATTTATTTATTGTTTTTAATAGCAGAATACATATTTATAGACGTTTTTGTAAGTATGTGCATTTATACTATGTGCGTAGTCTCCGCCCCCCTTCCAACCCCAAGGAAAAAAATCTTCGTTCACTATTTCGATTCCCCCACCCCCGCCCCACCTCTGTCTCTGTCTGCTCCCCCCCCCCAACTCTCTCTCTCTCTCTCTCTCTCTAACCCATACGCTTCCATTGATGTACAGTAATGTTCTTCCATTATTGCTATGAGTATCAGTCACTATCAGTAAACTTGTGCATCGTTACTCTCAGTGCAACAAATTTCTTACTTTTTAATGTGCGTCCCTCTTATCTCAACAATATACCATGCTATAAATATCCTAATCATGCCTCAGTTGTATCATTTAGAATTGTGTGGTGTAGACCCTAATAAGGGGGAGGACTGGAGGAAAACAAACAAACAAACACACAAAAAAAAACTTGACGAAGAAGCACACCAGTGCTTATCTATTATCCTCGAAAATGTAGAAATTTGTCTTGTCTCGAATTCTCTCTCTGTGTCCGTCTCATTGTCTGTCTCTCTCTGTCTCTCTGTCTCTCTCTGTCTCTCTCTCTGTCTCTGTCTCTCCAGTCTCTCTCTGTCCGTCTCATTGTCTATCTCTGTCTGTCTGCCCTGTCTCTGTCTCTCTCTGTCTCTGTGTCTCTGTCTCTGTGTGTGTGTGTGTGTGTGTGTGTGTGTGTGTGTGTGTGTGTGTGTGTGTGTGTCTCTACTCTCTCTCGCTCTTCGCTTCTGTCTCTCTCTTTCCCTTTGCTTTCCTTCCTTCCTTCTTTCTTTCTTGAGTTGCAATGCATAAATTGTCACAAACACCAAAACAGTAGGCCGCATAATATAGCCTACTGATTATTCTCCAAGTCCAGCAAACAGAGACACCACACGGCGACTCATGTTATGAACGCAGAGTGAGCCACAACGTTTTGTTCCCAAAATAACAGCTGCGACACAGATTATCGTTCCTGACCACAGAGCACATTTCTGCCCGCGCAGATTCTGGCTCATGACCGACTAATTGAATTGAGGCGGCGCCGGAAACCGAGAAAGCCCTCCTGGAGACTTATCAAATTTGTCGCCCCACCCATTCCTCTCCTCCTCCCACTCCGGCCCACTCTCCTTTCTTCCTCTCCTTTCTTCCTCTCCTCCTCCCACTCTCCTTTCTTCCTCTCCTCCTCCCACTCCGGCCCATTCTCCTTTCTTCCTCTCCTCCTCCCACTCCTCCCACTCTCCTTTCTTCCTCTCCTCCTCCCACTCTCCTTTCTTCCTCTCCTCCTCCGGATCCCACTCCTCCCACTCTCCTTTCTTCCTCTCCTCCTCCCACTGACTCCGGCCCACTCTCCTTTCTTCCTCTCCTCCTCCCACTCCGGCCCACTCTCCTTTCTTCCTCTCCTCTTCCCACTCCGGCCCACTCTCCTTTCTTCCTCTCCTCTTCCCACTCCGGCCCACTCTCCTTTCTTCCTCTCCTCCTCCCACTCCGGCCCACTCTCCTTTCTTCCTCTCCTCCTCCCACTGACTCCGGCACACTCTCCTTTCTTCCTCTCCTCCTCCCACTGACTCCGGCCCACTCTCCTTTCTTCCTCTCCTCTTCCCACTCCGGCCCACTCTCCTTTCTTCCTCTCCTCTTCCCACTGACTCCGGCCCACTCTCCTTTCTTCCTCTCCTCTTCCCACTCCGGCCCACTCTCCTTTCTTCCTCTCCTCCTCCCACTGACTCCGGCCCACTCTCCTTTCTTCCTCTCCTCTTCCCACTCCGGCCCACTCTCCTTTCTTCCTCTCCTCCTCCCACTGACTCCGGCCCACTCTCCTTTCTTCCTCTCCTCTTCCCACTCCGGCCCACTCTCCTTTCTTCCTCTCCTCCTCCCACTCCGGCCCACTCTCCTTTCTTCCTCTCCTTTCTTCCTCTCCTCCTCCCACTCCGGCCCACTCTCCTTTCTTCTTCTCCTCCTCCCACTCCGGCCCACTCTCCTTTCTTCCTCTCCTTTCTTCCTCTCCTCCTCCTCTCCTCCTCCCACTCCGGCCCACTCTCCTTTCTTCCTCTCCTTTCTTCCTCTCCTCCTCCTCTCCTCCTCCCACTCCTCCCACTCTCCTTTCTTCCTCTCCTCCTCCCACTCCGGCCCACTCTCCTTTCTTCCTCTCCTCCTCCCACTCCGGCCCACTCTCCTTTCTTCCTCTCCTCCTCCCACTCCGGCCCCCTCTCCTTTCTTCCTCTCCTCCTCCCTCTCCGGCCCACTCTCCTTTCTTCCTCTCCTCTTCTCACTCACTACCCGGCCGGCACACTTCTCTGCTTTCTGCACCTCCTCCACCTCCCCGGCCTCAGTCCTACTACCTGTATCTGTCAGTGCCTCTGTCTGTCTATTATATTATCGACTTCCCCTTCCTTCTCCCCTTCCCTATATTCTCTCTCTCTCTCTCTCTCTCTCTCTCTCTCTGTCTTTCTTTAATAGTGTTAAGTACATTATTAAGTCACATTGATACGTTGACCAGTATCATTTGTAGTTGAACTGTTCATTTGGTCAAAAGCACCCCTTCATTTGCGGCAATAAACCATTTCATTTCATCTATCTATCTATCTATCTATCTATCTATCACCCCCTTTGTTTGTTTCTTCATGTTCTTTCTTTCCCTTTCATCTGGGGATAGAGGCAGAAGAGAGACAGAGACAGACAGATGCACGGACAGACAGATGAAAATTTGCAGGGTTAAGCGCAGTTAATGGATCAGTGCCCACATCGGTAATGGACATGACTTGAGCGTCAAGCAGCGGACGCGTACGCATGTGTGTGTGTGTGTGTGTGTGTGTGTGTGTGTGTGTGTGTGTGTGTGTGTGTGTGTGTGTGTGTGTGGATATACACTCAACAGAAAAGCAAGATGGTAATTGTGGATATACCTTTTCGTTCTGCAAGAAGAAGCAACAACGACGTCCATTACTCTCTTTCCAAAGGCCAGAAGCATGGGACATGAAAGGCACACGTACAAGCAGACGTCCTGGAGACAGAAGTGATAATAATCATGACCCTGACGCCGATGATGATGATGATGATGGTGGTGGTGGTGGTGGTGGTAGTGACGATGATGTTGAACATGCTCTTATCACGCAGTGGTGCTTTAACATTCATATCATCATCGCCATCATTATGATCTTAGGATTTTGATTTTAACAACGAAAATTATTGATTCTGACGATGGTGGTGGTGGTGGTGATGATGATGATGATGATGATGGTGGTGGTGGTGGTGGTAGTGATAGTGGTGATATTTTAATGTCGGTGTTGCGGTTGCAGTTACTAATCCCACACTGGATACAGACAGATAAGACTGGTCCAATTAATCAGTGTTTATGAATAGCTCGAGAAATATGCCGGATATGTTGAGAGCTAGTATATTGATTTGTGTCAAAACCAAGGCTAACAACAGATTTTCTTTACCTTTCTTTGCGCAAAATTTAAGCGCGTTGGGTTACGCTGCTGGTCAGGCATCTGCTTGGCAGATGTGGTGTAGCGTATATGGATTTGTCCGAACGCAGTGACGCCTCCTTGAGCTACTGATACTGATACTGATACTGCCGAAAACACTATGCGCGAATATCGAAAGAGTTTATAGTTTTAAAAGAGAGCAGCTTGCAGATCATTATCTTCTGCCTCTGTCCCGTACATTAACATGGCTGTGAATCGTATTTACCCTTTTATATCTAAAAACAAGATTTCAATAGGCCCTATATTTTTTTTTTACTCATAAGCATAGCCCCTATATATATATATATATATATATATATATATATATATATATATATTTGTTTGTTTTTTTTACCTATAAGCATGGACCCTATCTTTGTTCAGTTTTACTCAAAAGTATATGTTCTCTTGTTCTTTTTATCTGACGTGCATGTAAGCCTACCTTATTTCGTCTGTGTGTTCTCGGTGAACTTGTGTACGTGTTGTGTCAGTATCAGTTTGTTGAGCGCTCTGATTCAGTTGTTTTGCAAACGCAGTTCAAAGCTCAACAACAGCAAGAACAACAAGAACAAGAACACTACTACTACTGCTACAACTACTACTAAGACAACAACAACAACAACTACCTACTACTATTAATACTACTAATGCTGTTGCTTTTGCTGCAGCTACAAGCAGTAGTGTTGTAGTTGTTACCCTGTACTCAGTCGAATCACGGTACAGTCGCCAATACCCCCCCCCCTCCACTAGACCTTCAGTGGTGGTCTGGACGCTAGTCATTCGGATGACACGATAAACCGAGGTCCCGTGTGCAGCATGCACTTCAGTAGCGCACGTAAAAGAACCCACGGCAACAAAAGGGTTGTCCCTGGCAAAATTCAATCGAAAAATCCACTTCGATAGGAAAAACAAAAACTGCTCGCTGGAAAAAAAAAAAGAAAAGAAAATAAAGAAGAAAAAAAAAAGAAAAGAAAAGAAAAAAAAAGAAGAAAAAAAGGGTGGCGCTCTCAGTGTAGCGACGCTCTCTCTCTGGGGAGAGCAGACCGAATTTCACACAGAGAAAGCTGTTGTTGACAAAAAAGAGAAATACAATAAAATACAACTACTATTATTAATGCTGCTGTTGCTGCTATTACTGCTAGTAGTAGTGTTGTAGTTGTGTATTTATATCCTATACTACTACTACCACTACTACTACTGTTACTAATGCTGCTGCTGCTGCTGCTGCGACTAGTACTACTACTAGTGTTGTATTTGTGTTATGTACTTTTTATTCTGTACTTTGAGAATATTACCAGTTCGTACTGGTTCGATAGGCTAATTATGGGTTTCGTTATCTTTCATTATTTTGTTCTGTTTCATGACCTCAGCTTGATTTCTCACAGGTTTGCTCGTTTGCCCGTGTCCAGAAATCTGGTATCACTGATCTCAGAGGTCGACCAGGGGATTGGGTATGTCCGTAACGTAGCCAGTGACCTTATCTGCGAGAGCATTCATCAACAGAACGGAGTGGGTGTGTTACTGAAAATAGCCTGGATCGATACTGGGGCTTTACTGTTGTCAAACCAGTGGCTGTGGACTGACCATCATTGGAGTCTCAATGTTAGCTCTATTCTATGTGTGGTGATTTTGTAGGCTTCTGACACACAAAACTAACATTCATAGACCTACTTGTGATATTAACATAGACTGAGAAACACTTGGACAGCCTCTCTCCCTCTCTCTCTCTCCCTCTCTATCTCCTTTTCTCTCTGTCTCTCTCTTCCTCTGTGTGTGTGTGTGTGTGTGTGTGTGTGTGTGTGTGTGTGTGTGTGTGTGTGTGTGTGTGCGTGTGCGTGCGTGCGTGCTAATTTGTCCCAGAAACGTTCCTAAGACTCGAGGGAAAAATTGCTGACGGCGGTGCTGAACCAGCAGATGACCAAAATTATCAATAAACACACACACACACACACACACACACACACACACACACACACACACACACACACACACACAGTGTCTTCGCGTCCGAGCGACAATGAGATCGGCGATTTCGCGTGTGGTCTTACCTTGACGGACAAGGGACAGTGTGACCTGGTGACCCACATCCCACCCTACATACATCCCATCCATTACTGACCCAACCCCACCTCCATCCCCCTCCCCACACCCTCGCTGCCTACATCTTCAACGGATGTCCGTTGCAATGATTTGTGTCTGCCTTTGTATTGTAGACCTTACGAGATAGATTAATTTGTCAGCTTGATGTATGTCAGGTTTGCTCAGTCATACAGCCATCTCTGTGTGTGTGTGTCTGTTTTTGTCTGTCTCGCTTACACACATACCCACACATACATGCACGCAAGCCGCCCTCCTGCACACCCACACCCACACCCACACCCACACACACACACACTCGAGCACATGCACACACACACATGCTCGCACGCACGCACGCACATACGCCGCCCCCTCCTGCTCACACACGAATACACACACATGAATACACACACGAACACACACGAACACACTTGCACGAACGCACGATCATTCGCATGTTAACAAACACACAAACCACAGAGACACATACACAAACACAGACGGACACGCACGCACACACACACACACACACACACACACACACACACACACACACACACACACGAGCACGTGCGCACACGTACGCAGGCATGCACGCACTCACGCACGCACCCACCCACCTAAACACAGACACACACACAGACACACACAGACACCACACACACACACACACACACACACACACACACGAACACGTGCGCACACGTACGCAGGCATCCACGCACTCACGCACGCACGCACCCACCAACCCACACACAGACACAGACACACACAGAAACCGTCACACACACACACACACACACACACACACACACACACACACACACACACACACAAGAATAAGAAGATAAAAAAAAAAAACTTTGTGAGGGTGGGCTGGTGGTGGCTGGTGGTGGTGGTGGTGGTGGGGCGGATGTTTGAGGGTGAGGTATCGGAAAACCATGGGGCGATGCTTTCCTCCAACAAACGCTCCACCCGAGATAAACAAGCAGCCCTAAATGCACTGATTGCGTTGTGATTAAGGGAGCGAGAGAGAGAGAGAGAGAGAGAGAGAGAGAGAGAGAGAGAGATGGAGAGGAAGAGAGAGAGGGAGGGAGGGAGAGAGAGAGGATGAGAGTGAGAGAGAGAGAGATGGAGAAGGAGGGAGAGAGAGAGGGAGAGAGATGGAGAGGGAGAGGGAGAGAGAGAGGGAGGTTGGGAGAGAGAGAGGGGGTGGAGAGGGAAAAGAGAGGATGAGAGTGAGAGAGAGAGAGAGAAGAGAGAGAGAGGTTGGTGAGAGAGGGAGGGAGAGACTGAGAGACAGAAGCGAGAGAGAGTGTGAGAGAGAGAGGGGGGGAGGGACGAGAGATAGATAGATAGATAGATAGAGAGAGAGAGAGAGAGAGAGAGAGAGAGAGAGAGAGAGAGACAGACAGACAGACAGTCAGACAGTCAGACAGAGAGGGAGAGAGAGAGGGAGACAGAGAGAGAGAGAGTGAAAGAGAGAGGGGGGAGGGACGAGAGATAGATAGATAGATAGAGAGAGAGAGAGAGAGAGAGAGAGAGAGAGAGAGAGACAGACAGACAGACAGACAGTCAGACAGTCAGACAGAGAGGGAGAGAGAGAGTGAGACAGAGAGAGAGAGAGAGTGAAAGAGAGAGAGGGGGGAGGGACGAGAGATAGATAGATAGATAGATAGATAGATAGAGAGAGAGAGAGAGAGAGAGAGAGAGACAGACAGACAGACAGACAGACAGACAGAGAGAGAGAGAGAGAGAGAGACAGAGAGAGAGAGAGAGAGAGAGAGAGAGAGGGGGGAGGGACGAGAGATAGATAGATAGATAGATAGATAGAGAGAGAGAGAGAGAGAGAGAGAGAGAGAGAGACAGACAGACAGACAGACAGAGAGTGAGAGAGAGAGTGAGACAGACAGACTGACAGACAGAGAGAGAGAGAGACAGACAGACAGACAGAGAGTGAGAGAGAGAGAGAGAGAGAGAGAGAGAGAGAGAGAGAGAGAGAGAGAGAGAGAGAGGTGGGAGGAGAAGGCTACATAATGCAGCAAGCACTTACCCCGTAATCACTGAAGTAAACAACTCGAAATGCACTGACTGCAGTTGTGATAAAAAAAAAGGGGTGAAATTCAAAGAAAGAAAAAGAAACAGGAAGAAGAAGAAAAGGTACATGAGCCACTCTGGCGCAGTGGTTAAAATGTCACAGACTGACTGACTGACGACTTGAAGGTAATCGGTTCGATCCCCATTGAAACAGACAATTTGCACTGCAGAGAGTTCTCGGTCTGTTTGGAGAGTAGTCCTCTCCCATTTTGAGCACAGTCAGAGACCATGTATATCTAAGTGGTGGGTACAGTGTTGGCTAGAATGACGTGGAGAGGGGTAGGTTGAGCAGCTCACAATCGATCGGATCTCCCTGTGTGTGCCTTCCAGTGTGATTTATCATCAATTCATGACCAGCACGGTAGATGACTGTATCTCTCGAGGCCGGATGACTATGCCCAAACTGAGCAACATTATCAGTAGTGAAAGGAAGCATCTCTCTCTCTCTCTCTCTCTCTCTATATATATATATATATATATGTGTGTGTGTGTGTGTGTGTGTGTGTGTGTGTGTGTGTCTATCTATCTATCTATATGTAAGCGGTACTTTGTAATGGTGTCTCATGAACGATCTCCACCATAGCTCAACATCGGCAACATCACCATCCTGGTCCATCGTTTATATAAAACAAAGAGACTTATCTTAAAAAAGAAAAAAACAACTACAATAACAACAACCTTTCACGCCCTGCTCACAACCGTGACTTCACTTTCAATGTCCCCTCACTGTCGATCCCTGACTGTGGTGAACTCTACACCATGACATAACACAGTACAATAGAGTACTATTATGCGTGTGTGTTGGGGCTCATGTACGTTTATGTGTATTTGACTGTGCTTTCATATCTGTGAAACTGCATGCTTGGTGCATATCTGTTATGCATGTGTGGGTGTATGTGTGAATGTGTGTCTTCATGTTTTACATTTATTTGCTTATTTATTATCATTGTTGTCTTATTTATTTATTTATTTATTTATTATTATTATTATTATTATTATTATTATTATTATTATTATTATTATTATTATTATTATTATTATTATTATTATTACTACTACTACTACTACTACTACCTTTTTATATTGTATTTATTTATTTGCTTATTTATGTACGCTTATCTATTATTTATTCACCTTTTTTTTTTCTCAAAGCCTGACTAAGCGCGTTGGGTTACGCTGCTGGTCAGGCATCTGCTTGGCAGATGTGGTGTAGCGTATATGGATTTGTCCGAACGCAGTGACGCCTCCTTGAGCTACTGAAACTGAAACTGAAACTATTATGCAGTCTCTGACCGAGGATAGGCGCTATTTCAATGTGGCATGTTATCATTCAATACAGTCCAGTGCAGACACTTCCAGTACTGTACAGTGCAGCTCTGTTCTGTACAGCACAATAAGTAAAGCACAGTGCAGTCCAAATCTGTATAAGAAAATACAGTACAGATCTGTACAATACAGTGAGTACAGTCCTGCACAACACCGTGCAATGCATTCCAGTTCTGGGCAATAAGCACAGTGCATTCCATTTACACTGTACACATTTCTGTACAATACCGTAATGCAGTGTATTCCAGTTCTGGGCAATAAGCACAGTGCATTCCATTTACACTGTACACATTTCTGTACAATACCGTAATGCAGTGCATTCCAGTTCTGGGCAATAAGCACAGTGCATTCCATTTACAGTATACACATTTCTGTACAATACCGTAATGCAGTGCATTCCAGTTCTGGGCAATAAGCACAGTGCATTCCATTTACACTGTACACATTTCTGTACAATACCGTAATGCAGTGTATTCCAGTTCTGGGCAATAAGCACAGTGCATTCCATTTACACTGTACACATTTCTGTACAATACCGTAATGCAATGCCTTCCAATTCTAAACAATACATTAATTACACTTCTGTACGATGCAGTACAAATGCATCCCAGTTCTGTACAAGACAGTACAGTCCAGTTCTGAACAATTCAGTACAGTGCATTCAAGTAATATATGATACGGTGCAGTACAGTCCCGTACAATGCAGCACAACCTGTGCATACCAGATCTGTACAATACAGTACAGTATAATTCTGCGCAATCCAGTCTAACCCAGCCCAGTACAGTACAGCACAGCACAGCACAACACAGCACAGCACAGCACAGCACAGCACAGCACAGCACAGCACAGCACAGCACAGCACAGCACAGCACACAGCACAGCACAGCACAGCACAGCATAGCACAGCACAGCACAGCACAGCATAGCACAGCACAGCACAGCGCAGTGCAGTACATTGCAATACTACAGTACAAAACAGTGCAGTGCAGCGCAGTGAAGTGCAATGCAGTACAGTACAGAGCAGTACAGAGCAGTGCAGTGCAGTACAGTGCAGTATAGAGCAGTGCAGTGCAGTGAAGTGCAATGCAGTACAGTACAGTACAGTACAGTACAGTGCAGTACAGTGCAGTGCAGTACAGTGCAGTGCAATGCAGTACAGTACAGTACAGTACAGTACAGTACAGTACAGTACAGAGCAGTGCAGTGCAGTGCAGTGCAGTACAGTGCAGTACAGAACAGTGCAGTGCAATGGAATACAGTACAGTACAGAACAGTGCAGTGAGGTGCAATGCAATGCAATACAATACAGTACAATACAGAACGGCGCAATGCAGTGCACAGCAGTGCATTATAGTACAGAACAATGCAAGCCAACTAATGTTGTAGGCAACAGGGGGTCAAACGTCCAGCTGGTACGAAAAGAACTGTCCCCGGCCCCGTACCCATTCAGTGCAGCAGAAGGACACAAAGGCCGGACCCTATCCTGGGAGAAAAAACCCCAACAAAACAACAAACAACAAAAGGTTAATTGCTGCAGAGGAGTCCGGCTAGCAAAACCTTCCCACAACACCATGATACGCCACTGAACAGTATAGTTCTACGCTACAAATACAGTCCAGTCCAGTACAGCCCAGTTCAGTAGTGCAGTACAGTGCAGCCCCCCCCACCCCCCGCCCCATTTTGTACTGTACAATACAGTGCAGTTCTGCACAATACACAAAGTCATTGCAACGCGGTCCCAGTTTTATAAGATACAGTACCTTAAGGAGAACACCTTCACAGCAAACATGAAAACTTATCTCATAAAAAAAAACAATTGAAAACATCTGTCATAACCTAAATAGTTCTGTTGCCTAATGTTTATGGCAATGTGAGTGTGTGTGATGAGCAGTTCAAGAGAATGGGCATTGGGGGTGGGGGACGGGGGGGAGGGCGGAGGAGGGGTAGGTGGTGATGGTGGTGGTGGTGTGGTTCGACAGGTTGAAAGATTGCTGATTTCTTACCCCCTTTTACCCGTTGTATCCTGTCATTCTACTGTATTTCTATCATTTTTTTTTAATAGATTATGACCATGGTTCTTAAATGCGTCTATGCATATCTAAACTGTGACTGCACTGATCTCAGTTGTCTATTTTAGGTTTTTGTGTATGTGTGATGGAGTGTAAGAATTGTTGCATTTTGGTATATATTTG
>NC_134879.1:19786235-19793735 GCF_041734735.1 Babylonia areolata
CAGACAGATAGACATAGAAAGAAAGGTCGATAGATAGATAGACAGAGAGAGATAGAGATAGAGACAGAGACAGAGACAGAGAAACAGACACAGAGGACGGAAAGGGAACAATATGAGCAAAACCAAAATTAATCTTCCCTGATCTTCTTGTAATTAGTTATAATTAGGCCATTAACTTATACTCCGAACCTCGTCAGTGAATCACGGCGCCAAATGATCGATATGGTACCCTCCACCCCCCACCCCCTGATCCCCCATCCAAAACCCCACCCTCACCCTCACCACGGCTTCGACTGGTGATCCTCCTCCCTCTTTAGGAGTGCACGGATATCGATCCTCCTCCCTCTTTAGGAGTGCACGGATATCGATCCTCCTCCCTCTTTCGGAGTGCACGGATATCGATCCTCCTCCCTCTTTAGGAGTGCACGGATATCGATCCTCCTCCCTCTTTAGGAGTGAACGGATATCGATCCTCCTCCCTCTTTAGGAGTGCACGGATATCGATCCTCCTCCCTCTTTAGGAGTGCACGGATATCGATCCTCCTCCCTCTTTAGGAGTGCACGGATATCGATCCTCCTCCCTCTTTAGGAGTGAACGGATATCGATCCTCCTCCCTCTTTAGGAGTGCGCGGATATCGATCCTCCTCCCTCTTTAGGAGTGCGCGGATATCGATCCTCCTCCCTCTTTAGGAGTGCACGGATATCGATCCTATATCGATCCTCCTCCCTCTTTAGGAGTGCACGGATATCGATCCTCCTCCCTCTTTAGGAGTGCACGGATATCGATCCTCCTCCCTCTTTAGGAGTGCACGGATATCGATCCTCCTCCCTCTTTAGGAGTGCACGGATATCGATCCTCCTCCCTCTTTGGGAGTGCACGGATATCGATCCTCCTCCCTCTTTTGGAGTGCACGGATATCGATCCTCCTCCCTCTTTGGGAGTGCACGGATATCGATCCTCCTCCCTCTTTAGGAGTGCACGGATATCGATCCTCCTCCCTCTTTAGGAGTGCACGGATATCGATCCTCCTCCCTCTTCAGGAGTGCACGGATATCGATCCTCCTCCCTCTTTAGGAGTGCACGGATATCGATCCTCCTCCCTCTTTAGGAGTGAACGGATATCGATCCTCCTCCCTCTTTAGGAGTGCACGGATATCGATCCTCCTCCCTCTTTAGGAGTGAACGGATATCGATCCTCCTCCCTCTTTAGGAGTGAACGGATATCGATCCTCCTCCCTCTTTCGGAGTGCACGGATATCGATCCTCCTCCCTCTTTAGGAGTGCACGGATATCGATCCTCCTCCCTCTTTAGGAGTGCACGGATATCGATCCTCCTCCCTCTTTAGGAGTGCACGGATATCGATCCTCCTCCCTCTTTAGGAGTGAACGGATATCTCGCAATTCAAGGACAAACCCTGCTGGTTACGGATTTTTATATTACACGTTCCCTTCAAGCTCTCTAGCGAGACCCCTTCAAACGGAAAACAGACAGAAGAAGAAAGCGACCTTTTTTTGTTAGTTTAATTGTTTGTTTCTTTTCCATCGTCCTTCCGGGAATCGAAGATGATCATGGCTTCAAAACTCGGTATTGTTTGAAGTCATGACTTTCGCTTGACTTGATTTGATTAAAGTGAGGGAGAGTTGCGGGAGTCGTCCGTCAGTCTTCGCTCTCTCTCGTCCTGGCCTATCTGGACCCCAGAGTTAAGACCCATAGTCCAGCTGGCTGGAAATAGGTCAGGATGCAGCAAATGGCCGGAAGTGTTCTGCACGTGTATCACTGCGCCAGGCTCATAATCCTACAAACCGATCGAAACTCTAGTAGTGATGACTAGAAAAAACAACAACAAAAAACAAAAAAACAAAAAAACAAACAAACGTGTGTGGAGCTGAACTTGAAGTGAACAACAATACGGCTTTGTGGGAGTCTTTATCAGGGAGCCTGGCCCTATCGCGGCCAGTTTCAACTCTGGGCTATTTTTATTTTATTTTATTTTATTTTATTATTATTATTTTTTTAAATTTCAGTTATGCGCTCACGTTGTTTTGTGCCAATGCAAACACGTTCTCTCCGTTCCGTTTAGGTCAGCGATAACGTTAAGAACCGCACGGACGTTCCAACTCATTCTATATCGGGATAGATTTTCTTCTTTTTTTTTCTCTTTGTTTGTTTGTTTTTCTTCTGGTGAAAAAAAAGTCCTACCAGCCTAGCCAGCCGACTGCAATCGCTCCGCGGCATGGTAATTCACTTGAGACTCTCTGCATACACGCGCGCGCGTGTGTGTGTATGTGTGTGTGTGTGTGTGTGTGTGTGTGTGTGTGTGTGTGTGAGAGAGAGAGAGAGAGAGAGAGAGAGAGAGAGACAGACAGACAGACAGACAGACAGGCAGAGACAGAGAATTACACACACACACACACACACACACACACACACACACACACACACACACACACACACACACACACATATATATGCAGAATGTGCATCATGATTGTTTGTCTCACACATCTGTGTAAACGATACAGTTCATGTTATCATCAAAGACAGATGCCTGACGCTAAACGATACCGTTCATGTTATCATCAAAGACAGATGCCTGACGCTAAACAATGCAGTTCATGTTATCATCAAAGACAGATGTCTGACGCTAAACGATGTAGTTCATGTTATAATCAACTGAAGACAGATGCCTGACGCTGTACGATACCGTTCATGTTATCATCAAAGACAGATGCCTGACGCTAAACGATACCGTTCATGTTATTATCAAAGACAGATGCCTGACGCTGTACGATACCGTTCATGTTATCATCAAAGACAGATGCCTGACGCTAAACGATACAGTTCATGTTATTATCAAAGACAGATGCCTGACGCTAAACGATACAATTCATGTTATCATCAAAGACAGATGCCTGACGCTAAACGATGTAGTTCATGTTATAATCAACTGAAGACAGATGTCTGAGGCTAAACGATACACTTCATGTTATTATCAAAGACAGATGCCTGACGCTAAACGATACAGTTCATGTTATTATCAAAGACAGATGCCTGACGCTAAATGATACAGTTCATGTTATTATCAAAGACAGATGCCTGACGCTAAACGATACAGTTCATGTTATCATCAAAGACAGATGCCTGACGCTAAACGATACACTTCATGTTATCATCAAAGACAGATGCCTGACGCTAAACGATGTAGTTCATGTTATTATCAACTGAAGACAGATGCCTGACGCTAAACGATGTAGTTCATGTTATCATCAACTGAAGACAGATGCCTGACGCTAAACGATACACTTCATGTTATCATCAAAGACAGCTATGCCTGACGCTAAACGATACACTTCATGTTATCATCAAAGACAGATGCCTGACGCTAAACGATACACTTCATGTTATTGTCAAAGACAGCTATGCCTGACGCTAAACGATGTAGTTCATGTTATTATCAACTGAAGACAGATGCCTGACGCTAAACGATACAGTTCATATTATTATCAAAGACAGATGCCTGACGCTAAACGATACAGTTCATGCTATTATCAAAGACAGATGCCTGACGCTAAACGATACCGTTCATGTTATCATCAAAGACAGATGTCTGACGCTAAACGATACACTTCATGTTATCATCAAAGACAGATGTCTGACGCTAAACGATACAGTTCATGTTATCATCAAAGACAGATGTCTGCTGACGCTAAACGATACACTTCATGTTATTATCAAAGACAGATGTCTGCTGACGCTAAACGATACACTTCATGTTATTATCAAAGACAGATGCCTGGCGTTAAACGATGCAGTTCATGTTATCATCAACTGAAGACAGTCGTGTGACGCAGTAGATGGCGACGCTTAAAATTAGGCACCAGCAGTGCCTATTAATAGACCAGACATCACCATCATCAGCCGTGCTAATCGTCGCGTCTTTCTTTGTCTAGGTGGTTGTGCCCTTCGATGCGTTCACTGATCTGGATGAATACATTGCCAAAGCCAAGACTGACTATAACTGCAACTGGGAGGGGTGGGGGTGGGGGTGGGGGTGGCTGTGGAGGAGCGGGGAGATGTGTGTGGAGTGGGGGAGGGGGGGGGGTGATTTACGCGCCAGGAGTAGAACTAGTGGTGTTGGCTCTGGGCTGTCTGCTGTCTGAAGCCAGCTAAGTTGATGTCGTCGTCAGACCGATCCTTCCTCTCCACCGTGGTTCTAGTAAAGAAGGAGTTCTTCTTATGACTGATATCTGCTTCAATTATTATATAGTTGGAGCGGCGGTCCTAAAGAAAATGCGCCCGACTTACTGTACGCGAGTGTCCGGGGGTTGGAGTTCCAGATACGGACAGGGAGTCTTTGTTTGTTTGTTTGTTTTGTTTTTACTACTCCCCTCCCTCCTCCCAACATTCCACTAGACGATGAGCGGTGGTCTGGATGCTTGCACTTTGATGCGTTCACTGATACCTGATTCGAACTTGGCTGGAGCGGTGGTCCAGAGGTAATGCGCCCGACTTAGTACGCGAGTGTTCACAGGTTTTGTGTCCCCAGATATGGACAGGGATTAAAAAAAAATTCCCCTCCCTGCTCCACTACTAGACGAAGAGTGGTGGTCTGGATGCTTGTCTTTCGAATGAGATGATAAACCGAGGTCCCATGTGAAGCACGAACTTAATACACATAAAACAACAACAACCAACCAACCAAACAAAGAAAAAAACAACGACACACACACACACACACACACACACACACACACACACACACACACACACACACACACACACACACACACACACACACACAAAACGACAAAAAACAATAACAAAAAAAAAACAACAATAATCGAAAACAAAAACAAAACAAAACACAGCAACCAAAAATTAGTTCCTGGCAAAATTCTGTAGAAAAATCCATTGATTTAACTCACTCAGTACGGCCAGTCCTCTCTTCTCCTCTACACAGACCCCTCGGATGTCCAGTGGGTGTCTGAATGACCCAAGCTTTAGCTTCCGTCGTCAGAATTGTGGTATTCTTTGTCAACATTCACCCCTTCAGTATAAGAGCCTTCCGCGTGCAATATTTTGATGGTGGTAATTGGGGTGAAACGCTGTTAATGTCGTCTCTTTCGCCGTTCGTATGGAGAGAGTTAACGGTAAAACAAATACACTTGCAGAGAGAGAGAAGCTGTCGTGTGGCGACGTGCTCTTCCCAGGGTAGGTAGTAGAGCAAACAGAATTTCTCACAGAGGAAACTGTAGTGACGATAAAGTAACACACACCCTTGGAACGCCAGCCGGACCACCACCCCCCACCCCCCATCTTCCCAGCCGGACAGACAAACAGACAGACAGACACCTAGGATCCATCCCCTCCATCAACTCTACCTTCACCGAAGCAAGACCCAGTACCAAGCCCCGAGCCACTTGACCATTAGAGTTATACAACTTGCCAAACGGTACCTTAAAAGCCCACTTGAAATAACACAACACAACACATTTGTATTTGTATTTGTAGTTGTATTTCTTTTATCACAACAGATTTCTCTGTGTGAAATTCGGGCTGCTCTCCCCAGGGAGGGGGTGGTGGGGGTGGTGGTGGTGGTATTTTTTCCTGCATGCAGTTTTATTTGATTTTCCTATCGAAGTGGATTTTTCTACAGAATTTTAACAGGAAGAACCCTTTCGTTGCCGTGGGTTCTTTTACGTGCGCTAAGTGCATACTGCACACGGGACCTCGGTTTATCGTCTCATCTGAATGATCCAGACCACCGCTCAGGGTCTAGTGGAGGGGGAGAAAATATCGACGACTGAGCCGTGATTCGAACCAGCGCGCTTAGATTCTCTCGCTTCCTATGCGGACGCGTTACCTCTAGGCCATCAACTTCACTTACAGTCACAATACAATAGGATACAATACACTTTCAGTTTCTCACTACGTTCGGACAATTCCATGTACGCTACACCACATCTGCTGGGCAGATGCCACAAGAGCAACATAATCCAACGCTGCTTAGTCAGGCCTTGGGTGGGGTTCTTCTGTTACCAGAGGACAACACTTTGGTTGTCATGGGTTCTTTTATCTGATTTCATTTTATCTATTTATTTTTATTGCGCTATGTATTTGTATTTCTTTTTATCACAACAGATTTCTCTGTGTGAAATTCGGGCTGCTCTCCCCACGGAGAGCGCGTCGCCACACTACAGCGCCACCCATTTTTTTGTATTTTTTCCTGCGTGCAGTTTTATTTGTTTTTCCTATCGCAGTGGATTTTTCTACAGAATTTTGCCAGGAACAACCCCTTTCGTTGCCGTGGGTTCTTTTACGTGCGCTAAGTGCATGCTGCACACGGGACCTCGGTTTATAGTCTCATCCGAATGACTAGCGTCCAGACCACCACTCAAGGTCTAGTGGAGGGGGAGAAAATATCGGCGGCTGATCCGTGATTCGAACCAGCGCGCTCAGATTCTCTCGCTTCCTAGGCGGACGCGTTACCTCTAGGCCATCACTCCACATCACTCGTACTGTACACGGGACCTCGGTTTATTGTCCCGTTCGAATGACACTAAGACGCTCAGTTTGATTTTCCAGTCAGACTTGGGAGAAAGGGCGAGAGCGGGAATCGAACCCACACCCTCATGGACACTGTAGATGAGATGAGTGTCTTATCCACTTTGCTACCTTCCTCCTCCCTTTAAAAAAAAAATTTTGTTTATACAATACAATATAACACAATACAGTGCAATACAATGCAATACAATGAAATACAGTACGATCTGTCAATAACCAAACCACGGCGCAATTATCCTTCTCAAGTCCAGCTGGCATGATGTGAATGAAGTATTGTGAACCTGTTGGAGAGCAATCGCCCTCACTAACAACTGTGAGTGTGTGAAGACCCCGACAGGTAAGTATGACGGGCCTAAGTGGTTTTGATAAACGCCAAAAAGGTCAGACTAGTATAACCTGAGAGCCAGCTGGAACGCAACACACACACACACACACACACACACACACACACACACACATATATATATATATAATAGCTTATCTTACTGGGCTAGTTTTCTGACAGCCTCTGTCTTCGGCCAAAGATTGTACACCACGCTGCCTGTTATCATTAAACTTGATGTGTGCAGTCAGCATTTTTGTGGAGGCTCACTCAACGCGTCTCTCTGTATGTCGTACAGCATGTGCATTGGGCATGGTGACGGGTGTCTTTCATTATACAAAGAAAGAAGTGTCTTGAAACTCTCTCTCTCTTTCTCTCTCTCTCTCCTTCTGTGGTGTGTGTGTGTGTGTGTGTGTGTGTGTGTGTGTGTGTGTGTGTGTGTGTGTGTGTGTGAGAGAGAGAGAGAGAGAGAGAGAGAGAGAGAGTACTAGTGTATCACAATGCACTTGTTTTCCTCCATCATGATATTAACTATATAGATGTGTATATACAGCATACAAAAAGGAGAAGGGAAGCAAACTATGTATGTGTGTGTGTGTGTGTAGTGTGTG
>NC_134879.1:19798735-19813735 GCF_041734735.1 Babylonia areolata
CTTCCAGTTCCAGAAAAAAGAGACAAGGAATCAGTTCCTTTCACTCGTTCTCCGTCATTTATTTGAGCAAAGTCCCTGGCAAGGCGACAGCCCGGTGCACACACAGCTGCACAAGACGTGTCGATGTCACTGTCACGCTCAGTCACACTTGTTCACCACCAGGGTGTTTTGCCGTGGAGAGAGGGGTTGATACAAGCCATGGCTGAACAATCCATCCAGAATATTTATTACATTACAGAGAGAGGTATTGATACAAGCCATGGCTGAACAATCCATCCAGAATATTTATTATATGACGGAGAGAGGGGTTGATACAAGCCATGGCCGAACAATCCATCCAGAATATTTATTACATTACAGAGAGAGGTATTGATACAAGCCATGGCTGAACAATCCATCCAGAATATTTATTATATGACGGAGAGAGGTATTGATACAAGCCATGGCAGAACAAACCATCCAGAATATTTATCATATGACGGAGTGAGGTACTGATACAAGCCATGGCTGAACAATCCATCCAGAATATTTATCAATGACAGAGAGAGGTATTGATACAAGCCATGGCTGAACAATCCATCCAGAATATTTATCAATGACAGAGAGAGGTATTGATACAAGCCATGGCTGAACAAACGATCCAGAATATATGACAGAACTTCCTGACAAACTACAAACCATGCAAAACTTATGTCCACAAAGTCGGCCAGGCCAGGCAAGGAGCTCAAGCGTACAAAGGCACTGGCTTAATTAATCAAATGAAACAACAATCGGAAAGCAGGTGTTTTTCAACACTTTAATAAATCGCCGCAGGAAAGCCCTGCACCGATTCAAAGTATTGAAAATAACCTGCTGACTGATTGGCAGAGAATGTTTTGCGTAGTTTGCTAACATGGTGGAAACATATCCTCACTAAACCACTCGGTGAAAGAATCGTGTCAATGAAACCGGAAATTCGATGACATAACTGCACACTGTTCCTTCACAATAATTCAGAGAATAAGTCACCCTGCTTCGTCCAATCCCGCTCCAAATCTGCTTTAGTAATGGCAGATGAACGACTTCTCCGTTCCCATGGTTTGAAGAAAAGTGTTAGAGATAATGTAAGAGAAAATGCAGAACTATCTAAACGCCATGGAAAATGTCAGGTTGGACTTAAAGCGTGCACAGGTGGAAGAGAAGAAAGGGTGTGTACTCCCGCCACAGAAGTTAAGGTACAGTTCGAATGGGGGGGAAGAACATTATTTGATGGCCAAGTTTGTACAAGAACTGGACTACGCTGCATCAATCTGGGGATCTGTTCGTGATACTAAACTGGAGAAATACCCTTTGTAACTGTGTTTCTTTAACTCTCTCCATACGAACGGCGAAAGAGACGACGTTAACAGCGTTTCACCCCAACTACCATCATCAAAATATTGCAAGCGGAAGGCTCTTATACTGAAGAGTTGAATGTTGACAAAGAATACCACAATTCTGACGACGGAAGCTAAAGGTTGGGTCATTCAGACACCCACAGGACATCCGAGGGGTATGTGTAGAGGAGAAGAGAGGACTGGCCGTACTGAATGAGTTAAAAAAGCCAACAACAAACAACTACAACAAAAACAACAAAACCACCAACCCCCAACCAATATATGTATGTATATATACATCATTACCCTGGCACGCACACACACACACACACACACACACACACACACACACACAACACACACACACACACACACACCCTGGCATCCAACTCTTAAACGCCTCAGCTATCATGTCACCTGAACTGATGACTCTGCATGCAGTCTTATAAGCGTGTTGGTTTTTTTTCGGTTATGTTTCTTCGCGCGCGCCTTCCATTGCACAGTTTAGCATTAGTCCTTCAGCTAGCTTGTAAAACTTTCGATACCTCAACTTTTTTTTTCTCTCTCTCTCGCAATGTTCGTGAACGAACATCATCTGCCCTTTAGACCAAAACTTGTGGAAAGACTTTATCCCCCCCGCCCCCATCCCGCCACAAGCTTCTTCCCGTTAAGTATTATAAAAGTTTTGACGAAAATAACTGGACCTTTTTTTTTGCTAGACATTTTCTTAAACTTTTGAATTCGTCGCGAGCAATACTGACCTTTGACTTTAAGAAGCTCGTAACGGAAAGGGATAGTGTGTGTGTGTGTGTGTGTGTGTGTGTGTGGGTGTGGTGTGTGTGTGTGTGTGTGTGTGTGTGTGTGTGTGTGTGTTGTGTGCACGCACGCGCGCGTGTGTGTGTGTGTACGAGGAAGGGGGTGGTGGCGGTGCTGATGTTATAAAAAGTGCCCCCACCCCCTCGTACACTGGTACACATATTCAGCGTTTGGGGAATGCTTTCGTGGAAGAGTATAGGTTATCTCGCACAAACCACGGTTTGGAAAGGTCGTTATGCTACAATGCGAAAAGGGTTCCACGTCTTATTTTTCTTCTTTCAGATTCAGTCTCAGTGTAGCATAGAGAGAAACACAGCCACACGCACACGCACACACACACACACACACACACACACACAACACACACACACACACACACACCCTGGCATCCAACTCTTAAACGCCTCAGCTATCATGTCACCTGAACTGATGACTCTGCATGCAGTCTTTTGAACGTGTTTTTTTTTTCCGGTTATGTTTCTTCGAGCGCGCCTTCCATTGCACAGTTTAGCATTAGTCCTTCAGCTAGCTTGTAAAACTTTCGATTCCTCAACTTTTTTTTTCTCTCTCTCTCGCAATGTTCGTGAACGAACATCATCTGCCCTTTAGACCAAAACTTGTGGAAAGACTTTATCCCCCCCGCCCCCATCCCGCCACAAGCTTCTTCCCGTTAAGTATTATAAAAGTTTTGACGAAAATAACTGGACCTTTTTTTTTTCTAGACATTTTCTTAAACTTTTGAATTCGTCGCGAGCAATACTGACCTTTTGACTTTAAGAAGCTCGTAACGGAAAGGGATAGTGTGTGTGTGTGTGTGTGTGTGTGTGTGTGTGTGTGTGTGTGTGTGTGTGTGTGTGTGTGTGTGCACGCGCGCGAGCGCGCGCGTGTGTGTGTGTGTACGAGGAAGGGGTGGTGGCGGTGCTGATGTTATAAAAAGTGTCCCCCCTCGTACTCTGGTACACATATTCAGCGCTTGGAGAATACTTTCGTGGAAGAGTATAGGTTATCTCGCACAAACCACGGTTTGGAAAAGTCGTTATGCTACAATGCGAAAAGAGTTCCACGTCTTATTTTTCTTCTTTCAGATTCAGTCTCAGTGTAGCATGGAGAGAAACACACACACACACACACACACACACACACACACACACATATATATATATATATATATATTAGAATAATATCTTAGTTCGCCTTCTTTATTTTATATATATATAATATATATGTGTACATATAATATATATTTTTAAAATTGAAATTCATTCTATCTTATCTTTATCATTATTATCTTTATTTAAACATTTCAGTTCGCCGCCTTTTTTCCTTCCCGCTCCTTACATCACCCTTTGTGAACGGCCCTGGGACGTCATTGAACTGTGATTTTTCTCCCGCTGAGATAGGAGACCATCGACGGGCGCAATAGCCGAGTGGTTAAAGCGTTGGACTGTCAATCTGAGGGTCCCGGGTTCGAATCACGGTGATGGCGCCTGGTGGGTAAAGGGTGGAGATTTTTACGTTCTCCCAGGTCAACATATGTGCAGACCTGCTAGTGCCTGAACCCCCTTCGTGTGTATATGCAAGCAGAAGATCAAATACGCACGTTAAAGATCCTGTAATCCATGTCAGCGTTCGGTGGGTTATGGAAACAAGAACATACCCAGCATCACACCCCCGAAAACGGAGTATGACTGCCTACATGGCGGGGTAAAAACGGTCATACACGTAAAAGCCCACTCGTGTGCATACGAGTGAACGTGGGAGTTGCAGCCCACGAACGCAGAAGAAGAAGAAGAAGATAGGAGACCATCGCTGAATGGTAAGTCGTGTCTCTTGATCATTTACCATGGGGGGGTGGGGGTGGGGGGTGGATGGGCCACTGCCATTGCCCGAGACCCCTTACGACTCCACACCCACGGGCATACAGATGGCTCATTGCCCAAAAGAGAAATCAAACGGCGTCATTTTGATGTCTTTGGGGGGGGGGGGGGGGAGGGGGGTTCGAATGAGAATTCTCCTCTGCCAGTTAATCTCCTATCCGCATCCACCAGAGATACAGAGAAAGACAGAGTCAGAGACAGAGAGAAAGGGAGGGGAAGGGGGTGCGGGGGTTGTGGGGGGGTGGGTGGGGGGAGGGGGTCCAGAGAGATACAAACAAGAAAAAGACTCGGACAAGGGATGGAAGAAGTAATCTGAGCAGCGCTAAAGTTGCTAAGCGTTGTGGAAAATAATTCGATCGAATTAGCGTTGTCTTAGCAAAAATCCGTAACGGGAAAGCAAACTTAGCTCTCGAGTCCTTGAGATAATGCAAAACATGCAAGGACTATTTTCCACAACATGGATCAGATCGGACCTTTCACGGAAATGACGTTAGTATGAGATAGTCATGGAGGATGAAAAGGGGTGGGGAGGTGGGCGGGGGGTTAGAGGCATTAACAATCATTTCCCTTGTACTCATGCATTCATATTTAGAATGAGCTCAGCTGTTCGGGAGTATGTTTTAAAGAGTACACTCATTATCTTGCACAAGAAGCTAAGCCTTGAAAATAACTTTACTCGAACGGCTTTAAGAGAATTTCCTGTTCACGGTTTTTCCCCCTCTATGACTGAAAGCTGACAATTAGTCGCTTGTGGAGTTCACAGAAGAAAACAACAACAACAACAACAAAATAAAAAAAAGAAGGAAAAATGGAAAGGGCAAGATCTCCATTGCCCTTCCTACCAGGGAACTTCCTTTTGTACCCCTACCCTCCTCTCCCTGCTTCCCCCTTCCTCCCTCCCACCCACCCCCCTCACCACCACACATGCTCTCTCTTCCCATCTTCTGTCGAAACGGGAAAACTTTTGCACCTCCCTCCCCCCCCCCCCGACCCCCCCTCCCGTCGCCTCATCCGCCCCTCCCCCCGGTACCCACCAACTGAAAACTCTCCAAAGTTGCAAAATGGCCGAGACTGTCATCATCTCCCTCCCCTTCATCCCTTGTTTATTTACCCCGCCATGTAGGCAGCCGTACTCCGTTTTCGGGGGGGTGTATGCTGGGTATGTTCTTGTTTCCTTAACCCATGGAACGCTGACATGGATTACAGGATCCTTAACGGGCATATTTGATCTTCTGCTTGCGTATACACACGAAGGGGGTTCAGGCACTAACAGGTCTGCACATATGTTCACCTGGGAGATCGGAAAAATCTCCATCCTTTACCCACCAGGCGCCGTTACCGAACTTCGAACCCGGGGCCCTCAGATTGAAAGTCCAATGCTTTGACCACTCGGCTATTACGCCCGTCCATTTACACACACACACACACACACACACACACACACACACACACACACACACAGAGTACATACCTAAATGTATAAATGGAAACATTCAAATGAGGGACTGGTATGAGCTTTCACTCTTTCTATTCGTGCATGCGTGTGTGTCAGTGTGTGTGTGTGTGTGTGTGTGTGTGTGTGTGTGTGTGTGTGCGCGCGCGCTTGTGTATATGTGTGTGTGTGCGCGTGCGTGCGCGTGCGCGTGTATGCGTATTTGCGCGTGCGTGCGTGCGTGTGTGTACGCGCGTGTGTATGTGTGTGAATGGTATGCTTATCTGGGCTCCTTTCCATGTATGTGTGTGAGTGCGTGTGTACGTGTGTACGTGAGTGCGCGTGCATGTACACAGTGCGTGCGTGCCTGCGCGCGAGTGCGCGCAAATCGCATACATTTATAAACATGCGCGTGTTCATGCATAAACACATATCAGACTTGTCATTTGTTTCCATAAAAGTCATTTAATGAGATAAGCGTTAGAAGGAATTGATTATGCTGTAAGGCATGCAGAACAGAAAACGTTTTTATGATTATTTCCCTATACATGTATAGGTTAAAATAATGTTGGGACTGCTAACAGCAGGGCAATTTTCATTCCTACATAAAAAACCATCTTCCCTGTGACAGTTCTGAGAACCAGTATCAAGTGTATGAGTCCACATAAACAAACTGCATTGGCTGTGATCTCAATGATACTAAACTAATATATCACAAGTTTTTATTTGTATGCATCTATTAACCAAGCTGAAAAGTGACTAATCATTCATTTGATTTAAAAAAAATTAAAAAAAGATTACTTAGATGTTTCTAAGATTTTAAGTCGAAACCAAGACTTACAAAAAAGAAGAAAAAAGAAAAAAAGAAAGGCTTAAAAATCGCGTGCAAGAGCATTTTATATCAGTTGTATTCTCTCTCTCTCCTCTCTCTCTCTCTCTCTCTGTGAACCTATGCGCACTGCTAGCAGAAATGGGAGTAAACACCGCACACACCCCTCTATTTGTATGTGTAATGTGATTCAATTGCTGTTACCTACATTCTGTCAGAGGGAGTGGACAGGATCTATAAAGTCTAGTAAAAAAACACACACACAACAACACTGCATACTTTTGATGTCCAACATTTTCTGTTGCACAGTTTTAACGTCTGTACAACTGCACAAACAAACGCAGGATGACAACACTTGTTCTTTTTTTTAAAAATAAAAACAACAAAACAACAAAACCCAACAAACCCAACACGTTTTAAAATGTTACACTAAAAACAATCGTTGAAAATACAACAGAGTTGGGAACTGAAATTCTGTTCAAGTTCTGCAAAAAATGGGTTCGTAAATGTTGCATAGAAACTTGTTTTTTTTTTTTTTTTTGTTTTGGTTTAAAACAATTGATTCTTGTGTGTGCTTTTTTTAAAAAACTGTTTTCAAAAATGTAAATCTTTAACATGAGATTTTGTGTGAAGTCAAGTGAGGGGTGAGGGTGTTGGGGTGAAGGGAGGAGGTGGTACAGCGGTGAACTTGGGGCTCTTTGGGCGTACTACTACTACAAAAGAAAAAAAGAAAAAAAAGGGATACGCTTTATTCACGTGTGTGTGTGTGTGTGTGTGTGTGTGTGTGTGTGTGTGTGTGTGTGTGTGTGTGTCAATTTAGAGTTTTTGTCTGTCCGTTTCGACTGAATCATTTTCTTATTTTTAATTCGTTTACCCCCCCCCCATTCCCCGTTCTTTTTTCTTTTTAAAAATTCTTTTTCTTTTTCTTTTCCCGGTGGGCCTGTGTCAGTGTTTTTTTTTGTTCAAACAAGACACACGGATTCGCTGCTCTCGTGTTCAAATTGACACAGGGAGTTGCTGCATTTATTGCAAATCAGGTTCAGGTTATTTTCAGCCTCGCGTCTCTGGAATGGGATGGGGTAGGGGAGGGTGGAGGAAAGGACAAGAGGTACGATGGCCTACTAATTGCTTACAATTGGACGATTTAGCTAGATACTGCGGCGGGAGTTATAGCCAGTTATCATTATTACTATATCCAAAAGATCCGGGGAAGCGAGATGAAATTAAAAAAAAAAAAAAAAAAACGTGTATGCTTTATGTATTACCCTCAGAGAAAAAAAAATCAATCATTCATTCCTTTTCTCTCTTTTTCTCTAGCTCTTCATCTACATCCCAAAACATAAGGTAGTTTTTCTTCGGTAATCATGCATACTACTCGTATCTCCTGGCTATTCATCTACGCTCAAAACGTGACGAAATTCTTCTCCAGCCCAGTGATTATGTCTTTCAATGCTCTGCACGTCTTCGGTTTTAAGCACAGAAGTGAGTCGCTTGGTGATATTGAGTCCCTGCAATCAGAACGAAAAACGTCCACATCTTAGTTAAACAGCGCTGTGTTATCGATCATTATCGATGACTCTCTCTCTCTCTCCCTCTCCCCCCCCCCCCTCTCTCTCTCATCAGTGTATATAATCATGTGATATGCATCTTTCTATCATTTTCAATTCTTGGTGCACGCAAATAATTTGCCCTAATTGATATAGATATATAAGTATGTAGCTTTCAATTTTGCCCAGAGGGCCGGATGTAAAGACCCCCCCCCCAAAAAAAAACAACAACAAAAAAACAAAACAAAACAAACAAAAAAACCAACAAAAAAACAAACAAAACAAAAAACAAACAAACAAAAACACACCAAAAAACAAAAACAAACAAACAAACAAACAAAAAACCAACAAAAAAAAAACATACTGTGCTTATTGTCTTACCCTCTTACAATAAAATTTCGTCCAGTTTCGTATTCCGTTTAGTTCCACCCCCCCCGTCCCCCCCCTCTCTCTCTTTCTTCAGTGTATGTAATGTGATATGCATCTTTTCTATCATTTCGTATTGTTTGCGCTCGTGAATAATTTCTTTTTTTTTTTTTCTTCTTCTTTATATTTTTTTTAATTTCAAGTGCGTCATTTTAAATTTTACCCAGAGGGCCGGAGGTGAAAAAGCACGCTATTCCTATTCCTTTATCCTCTCACAATAAAATTTCGTTTCGTCCCGTTTCTTACCCTTCCCCCCTCCACCCCTATCTCTCTCCTCCCCTCTTCCCATTTCAATTTTTCTCTTTTTTTTTTTTTTCTCGTGCTCAACTTTCTTGATTCGGTACCCAAAGGGTTGGACAGAAAATAATAAAATCTCTAGCTGTTGTGCTTAATTACCTGAATACATGGGGAAATATAAAAAAAAAAAATCGCTTGGTTTCGTTTCGTTTGACGTAAACTCATTGTGTTGTGATCATTCTTGGGACTCTGTGACTGAGCCGTGGTGACATGGGGGTGGTCGGTCGTCTTGCCCCAAAGTTTTCTGTCTGCTTTACTTTTTTTTTTTTTTTTTTTTTTTTAACTGAAAACTGTACTTGTCTGGTCCATCTTTTGTCAGTGTTGTAGGATGGAAATATGTAAGTGGGGAAAATATTCTTCCTTTCCCAAGCAGTTACCAGAAAACAACAACAACAGGAACCTGAAATTTAAAAACAAACAAACAAAAACCAAAAAAAACAAAAAAAACCAACAAAAAACCCCCCAAAAACAAACCAACAAAAAAAAAAAAAAAAAAAAAGAAGAAACTCTGCGTACATCAATCAGTCAATCAATCGATCGATTAGCTATCAATTAATATATACATCAATCAATCAATCAATCGACCGAAAACCGACCAGCCAACCAGTTTAAAACCCAGTTCGATACAATACTTTGTGTAGAAGAGTATGCATAATAAATGAATGAATAAAGACTAAGAAAAAAAAAAAGAAAAAAAGATCGAGTGAACGAAGTTCAGATCTAATATAAAAATACATCATGAAACAAATACACTAATCTGGACTGATCTGATCATTCATATAACTTTTTGAACACGCAGTAACTCAGATATTCACTTTTCTCACGTTTTCCTTCAGATTAGGGACATGAACCAGTAAAGATTTTCGTTGAAAAGAAGAAAAATACATAAATCAATAACTAAAAGATTCCTTTCCCTGCATCCCCTAAAACCTTCGCTCCATGCCCAGCACAAAACATTTTTATTTCTAGCGTCGGCTCCGAGATCACAAACCGCAAACCGCAAACTTCGAAATTATTGGGGTGAAAAGATGGGAAAAAAAAAAGGATTAAAAAAAAAATCTCCCACAACTCTCCCCTTCCCCATTTCTTTTCCCCAATCACTGAAAAAGCTAGACATCGAGTGCTGATCATCAGCTACTGCTGATCTGAACATCATTATTTCGCATGTAAGGGCGAGCGAACATACGAGTGAGAATGAGAGACCGACAGAGAGATACCACAGAGAGAAAGAACGAACGAACGAACGAAAAAACGAACGAACGAACGAACTTATTTTTTTTTAATGAGAGAAGTGGAATAAGCATAATTTATAGAATAAGCATACGTATGCTTTTTTTAAAATAAGTTGTTTTTTTTTTACATCCAACACTCGGGGTAAATGAAATCAAAATATTCGCAAAATAACAAAAGGTTATAGAAATACAAACATGACATTCCATTACACTCAAACACACCGTAAACATTTTACAGGTACATAATTATAATACTTGCATTCATGACAAAAATGCATATAGATATACATGGTTATAGTGCCATGAGAGAGAGAGAGAGAGAGAGAGAGAGGCAGACACACACACACACACACACACACAGAGGGGAGAGAGAGACAGAGAGAGATCCAACCAGTTAGCCAGACTGAAGATACTGTTTAAGGACAATGTTTTTTTTTTTGTACAGAAATACACACAGAAAGGCAGTAGGAAACATATATACACACACACATACAGAGAGGTATTACCTGGTAATGCACATCCAAGCAGCAAACAGTCAACATCCCAATGGCGATACCATAATATTCCCAGCGCTACGAAGAAGAAGAAGAAGAAGAAGGCTCCGGAGTGGTGGCTGTGTTCTTCTCTCCTGTTGGGGAAACAGTCTCCCGTGCTGCTGTTTCAGCTCGCGGCTCTTGAACGCGATCTTCTGCCCAAGCAGTCTGTGTTCCGGGAAGGTTTCCAACTTCATAAAGTCCAGCCGGAGACTGATGTTCCAGAAACGCGTGCTTTCCATGCTTCGCTTCAGGCCCTCCAGCATCTGCTTGGTTCCTCTGGGAACGTCCTTCCCGTTTTTCTCTGCCAGCTTGATCTGTTGTCCGACCTGCTCGATATTGTGCAGGTGGTTCTGTAACCGTTGCAACGTCGCGAGCATCGTTCTCAGATCACTGATGCTTACAGGTGGTTCTGACGTTCCTGACTCGGCGCTCGTGTGGTCCATGGTCAGCCACCACTTGTGTGAAGAGAAAACGTGTCTGAGAGTGACAGAAGTCTTGAGGAGCTGTGTGTTTGTGTGTGCGCTGGGCTGTCTCCTTGAAGGGACTTTGTTCAAAATTGACGAAGATCGAGTGAACGGAACTCACTACTTGTCTCTTTTTTTTTTTCTTTCTGAAAGACAGGAAGGGGGAAGGAGGTTGTGTGTGTGTGTGTGTGAGGTGGGTGAGTGGGTGGGTGGTGTTGGGAGTTGGAAGAAATATTCAGTCCTGTGGGAATATTCTTCAGCTGTCATTTACACGTGTTTCTCGCACTTTTCACACTCTTCCTGATAATTATGATAAAACAACAATAACAACAACAATGATAATAATGATAAACATCATCATCATCGCGATATGTTTTTTTCTTAAGTATTGCGACAAAATACTGATACTGGATTTCAGTATTGTCCTATGACATGTACATTATTAATTTTGCCAGTACGATGTGCGATATGTATGGTGGGTGCCGTTTAGTCAATGATGATTTTGTGTGTGTGTGAAATTAGTGCTTGTGTGTCTGGTTGGCCACCTTTCATTTTCGTCTTTTTCTTCTTCGTTCGTGGGCTACTACTCCCAGGCTCACAGGTAAACATGAGTGGGCTTTCACGTGTATGACGGTATTTACCCCCGCCATGTAGGCAGCCATACTCCGTTTTCGGGGGGTGGGGGTGGGGGATCTTAGTGTTTGAATGCATATTTTTAACGTCAGTTCTTATATTGTACTGCGCAACTGGGGCATGTTTTACACGGAAACGCGCTTTATGAATATTAATGATAATTGTGATAATGATAGTAATAAGAATAATGATAATGATGATAACAACAACAACAACAGCAACAATTAGCACCATAAAATGGTGATAATAATAATAATAATAATAATAACACCAACTGCAACAACAATAAGAGCACAGCAACAAAAAACTACTACTGCTGCTACTACTACTATTACTGCTGCAGCTGCTGTTTTTGATGATGATGATGATGATGATGATGATGATACTAATAATAATGGTAACCTAACAGAGGTAAATGTCCCCTTGTCCCTAAAAGAGGATTGTAATTTGTCAAAGCGAGCGTCATCGAGTTAAATTTACTGAATGACATCGCTTAAAGAACATATTTTATTTTCCAAAAAAACTTTGATAAAAAAAAAAGAAATAAAAAAAGGAAAAAAAAAAAAACAAAAAAAACGAAAGAAAGGTCAGAATCATGCGCAACCGATGGGTGAGTTCACAGCTACTCACAACCGCCAAGACAAAAAACAACAACAACAAAACAAAACAAAGAAAACCAACCCTCCCCCTCCACACCCCCCACAAAAATAACCCCCCAAAAACCACACACACACAAAAACCACAACACACCAACAACAGCGATCTCTGCTCACACAAATCTGCCGATGCGAAACCACTAAAAGCCAAGCAGTGCTGAAAGACGAGTCAGAACCCTTCGACGCTTTTTGTGTTCGAGATTTGCTCTTTTGAAAGAAAAAAAAAAAAAAAAACAACAAAAAAACAACAAACAAACAAACAAAAAAAACAACACAACTGCGTGGGATGGAAGGAAGAATAGTGAAACATTTAAGAATAATACTGGACGCGCTTCAACGGATGCAAGACTATCTCCATAAACTGGAGAAGTATGAACAGGACATAGTGACCGCCGAGGAGGAAGGTGACCAGTCCGCACAAAAGACCAGGAAAGATCTTCAGGAAGCGAAAACAACGCTACAAGGCAAGTATCTTCAAGAATTTAATTTGCGCTTTTCGGGCGACGGCGAGAGTTTTCTGGAAGGACTGGGAGAAACCGCGGAAGGCGAATTACTTTGTCAGAAGATCATCTTCAAGAAAAAAGAGATCATGAAGCAACACAAGAGGATGTTTCGCCCACCGTCGAAGAAGCCGAAGAAGCCAGCATCCTCTTCTTCCGGTTCCGGTTCCGGTCCATCCACGTCGTAGTGCTGCCAGCCTGTGACGTCTTGCTGGGACGGATGGTACTCTTGGTGTGGAAATAAGAAAGAAAAAAAAAAAAAGGTCAACAAGGACACCGTCTGTCATTTTGATATGACGGATCAGGTAATCTCTTTCTGCTCCGCTGCTTGTCTGCCTTGTCTCTGTCTGTCTGACTTATCTCCCCCTTCTCTCTCTCTCTGTGACTCTGTCGTCTTGTCTGTCTTGTCTCTGTCTGTCTGACTTATCTCCCCCTTTCTCTCTCTATGTGTCTCTGTCTGTCTGACTTATCTCCCCCTTCTCTCTCTCTCTGTGACTCTGTCGTCTTGTCTGTCTCACTCTCACGGGTAATACAACTATATATATATATATATATATCTTTCAGCTTTTCTGTCTGTTTACCTGTCTGTTGTCTTTCTCTTTATCTGTCTTTGTCTATGTGTGTGAATGTGTGTCTCCGTGTTTTACATTTATTTGCTTATTTATCATCATTGTTGTCTTTTTTTATTTATTTATTTATTATTATCATTACTACTTCTTTTTTTTTTTTTTTAAATTATATTCATTTATTTATTTATGTATGCTTATAGTTGACTTCATCAAATTTTTGCACCTTATACATATTATTAGTAGTGGTAGTAATTTTTTTATGTATTTATCTATTATTTGATCACCCCTTATTTATTTTTTTTCTCAAGGCCTGACTAAGCGCGTTGGGTTACGCTGCTGGTCAGGCATCTGCTTGGCAGATGTGGTGTAGCGTATATGGATTTGTCCGAACGCAGTGACGCCTCCTTGAGCTGAAACTGAAACTGAAACTGAAACTGTCTCTCCCACCTACTGTCATGACGCAGGCTTACTGCACAGTACCTTTCTCATTCCTTGGATAACAAATTCTTCAATTTAGCTACAGCCGTTTAGGACACACCCTCTTTTCAAAAGCTGATGTTCCTTTGTCTGTCGAAGCTTTCAAAATGATTGGAAAGATTCCATCCCTCCTCCTTTTTTCGTTCAGATTTCTTAAGACTAATGTATGAGAAAGATGATAATGGTTTGTGTGATGTGGTGAAGATATCCCAACTTTCATTAATCCTTAGTGTTTTAGAGCAAACCTCAATATTTTACTGCGATCAGGTTGTCGCTTGGTGTTTGATGTGAGGAAGCTCAAGTGGGAAGGGAAAGTGGAGGGACAGAATGAAGACTTTCACGTTCGTTATTTATTTATTTTTTTAATTCTTTTTTTTATCCCTTTCCTGGATAGTCTTTCATCCCATTTTCACCGAGGATGGATTGTGAAATTGTTCGGTGTCCTATTTATGCAGCAAAGCCTCATTCTATTCTGTTTCAAAAAAAAAAAAAAAGAAAAAAAAAGAAAGAAAAAGAAAAAAAAAGTGCAACGTGAGCAACCGGTCAACCTTTGTTACAGACTGTGAGATTCATTTCCTGAAAAATCAAACACGCAAAAATGTTATTCATTAAGAATAATTATTTCAAAGCTTTTTCTGGAAGGATTTCCACCCCATCCCCTCCATCCTTGACTTTTCGCTTGTGATGTATCGGTAAATATTTGTATTTGTGTTTCTTTTTATCACAGCAGATTTCTCTGTGTGAAATTCGGGCTGCTCTCCCCACGGAGAGCGCGTCGCTACACTACAGCGCCACCCATTATTTTTTGTATTTTTTCCTGCCTGCAGTTTTATTTGTTTTTCCTATCGAAGTGGATTTTTCTACAGAATTTTGCCAGGAACAACCCTTTTGTTGCCGTGGGTTCTTTTACGTGCGCTAAGTGCATGCTGCACACAGGACCTCGGTTTATCGTCTCATCCGAATGATTAGCGTCCAGACCACCACACAAGGTCTAGTGGAGTGGGAGAAAATATCAGCGGCTGAGCCGTGATTCGAACCAGCGCGCTCAGATTCTCTCGCTTCCTAGGCGGACTCGTTACCTCTAGGCCATCACTCCACTTTGGAGTGGATGAAAATTCATACTGAATGAAACGACACGAAAATTGATGATGATTCCAAACGAGGACAATGTTTTCAACAGTATGAATTTAATTTTTCTAAGTATTGGTTCAACGATGGAAAGAGATGGGATGGGTGTGGGGGGTTGGGGGTTGGGGGTGGAACGGTGGAGGGACTGCTGCTTTCCTTTCTCTCCTTCCCTCTCCGTTTTCAAGACAGTATTGGGTGGAAAGTATGCTCAGAATTGTCGGTTTGT